>NC_059197.1:38188004-38243004 GCF_020615455.1 Coregonus clupeaformis
GACACACACACTCCCTCTTCCCCATACTCTCACAGAGTCATAGCGAGGTAACTGACAGGCTGCAGACAGGTCCAGTGACACCTCCCTCCTCCCTTAGTAGCTGTGAGCTCCCAGCACCTCTACCCTCCACACTCTGCCACAGTGTGAGAGGACCATGTTATGGACCTAAGTGCCTATGTGTTACCTCAGCACCTGAGGACAACCACCACCACTCTGGGGAAACTGGGAGTGCTTCTGACGCAAAATGGACTCCAAGCACCGCGGATGACACACTACATTGGCTGCAGGGAAAAGGGACAACTACTTCTACTGTTCTGTACAGAGGAAAGCAATAAAATATAACTTCAGATTAGTTTAGTAAATGGAAAAGTAGGTAAATATGGTTGCTTCAACATGTGATCCTGAGTGACTCAGTTGGTAGAGAATGGTAGAGTTGTGGGTTTGATTCCCACTGGGGCCACCCATGCAAAAAATGTATGCACGCATGATTGTATGCACCCCCTGACCCCCCACACACACACACTCTCTCTCTGTCTCTCCCACCTTCTCCCTATTTGTCTCTCTCTCTTCATAATCAAGTCAATGTTTTTATAAAATGTGCTCATTTAGCTCCAACATGTTGTGTTGTCATGTAAATCCCATAAATATGGCCGCTAGGGTCAATGGAGCTAATAACCAACTCAACCTAACGCCAGATGCTGCTGCTACTGCTGGTAATGTTTAAAAAGAAAATCCTGTGAGTGAGAGAAGAGAGAGAGGGGGGGGGGAGGAGAATGAGGAAGAAGAGGAGGAGGTGGTAGAAGGGGAGGAGAAGAATGTTGTGACCATTCCCTAAAACTGCTCAACTTCAGTGTGTGTGTGGTATCAGGTAAGAATTACTGGTGCATGACCTTACAGAAATGAGGAACACTGTGTCCCTTCTACAGTCGCCCCACGCTGCTCACTGGTCACTAACACAGCAAAGCATGCTGGGAGTTATATAAATTAACCACCCATTGGGCAGGGCCCGGGTTCACTTGAGGTCACACAGTGTGTGTGTGAGTGAGAGCGCGAGTGTGTTGGGGTGAAGACCTGGCGCCACAGGGAGGGAGAGAGGGGATGAAGGAGGGAGGGATGGGGTGAGGTGCGTCAAGGAGAGGAACGAGAGGCCAGAGGGAAGGATATGTAATTAACTCAATCAGGAAGAAGGGAAGAGCCCCAACTCAAGGACTGTGGCCACAACAGATCTCTCTCTCTCTCTCTCTCTCTCTCTCTCTCTCTCTCTCTCTCTCTCTCTCTCTAAGCTGACCTGCCGTGATACAATGCGCTTCAGTTCAATGCCGGACAGGACTGGGGGTGGGGGATGAAACATGAAAGCCTTCGAGGCAAACTTTCACATTTCCCTGAACACACACCTCCAAGATGCTCTTTATCTAGTATCTTTCCATGATTGTTTCACTTGTGTGTTTGAGTGCAATCATGTTTGAGTGGGTGATCAGCAGCCATGTGTTCACATTAAGCATCTCAAATCCAATGTTAAATCTAGAATCGGCTTCCTATTTCGCAACAAAGCCTCCTTCACTCATGCCCTCGTAAAACTGACTATCCTACCGATCCTTGACTTTGGCGGTCATTTACAAAATAGCCTCCAACACTCTACTCAGCAAATTGGATGTAGTCTATCACAGTGCCATCCGTTTTGTCACCAAAGCCCCATATACAGTGGGGGAAAAAAAGTATTTAGTCAGCCACCAATTGTGCAAGTTCTCCCACTTAAAAAGATGAGAGAGGCCTGTAATTTTCATCATAGGTACACGTCAACTATGACAGACAAAATGAGATTTTTTTTCTCCTGAAAATCACATTGTAGGATTTTTAATGAATTTATTTGCAAATTATGGTGGAAAATAAGTATTTGGTCAATAACAAAAGTTTCTCAATACTTTGTTATATACCCTTTGTTGTACGTCTTCACAAGGTTTTCACACACTGTTGCTGGTATTTTGGCCCATTCCTCCATGCAGATCTCCTCTAGAGCAGTGATGTTTTGGGACTTTCAACTCCCTCCAAAGATTTTCTATGGGGTTGAAATCTGGAGACTGGCTAGGCCACTCCAGGACCTTGAAATGCTTCTTACGAAGCCACTCCTTCGTTGCCCGGGCGGTGTGTTTGGGATCATTGTCATGCTGAAAGACCCAGCCACGTTTCATCTTCAATGCCCTTGCTGATGGAAGGAGGTTTTCACCCACGATACATGGCCCCATTCATTCTTTCCTTTACACGGATCAGTCATCCTGGTCCCTTTGCAGAAAAACAGCTCCAAAGCATGATGTTTCCACCCCCATGCTTCACAGTAGGTATGGTGTTCTTTGGATGAAACTCAGCATTCTTTGTCCTCCAAACACGACGAGTTGAGTTTTTACCAAAAAGTTATATTTTGGTTTCATCTGACCATATGACATTCTCCCAATCCTCTTCTGGATCATCCAAATGCACTCTAGCAAACTTCAGACGGGCCTGGACATGTACTGGCTTAAGCGGGGGACACGTCTGGCACTGCAGGATTTGAGTCCCTGGCGGCGTAGTGTGTTACTGATGATAGGCTTTGTTACTTTGGTCCCAGCTCTCTGCAGGTCATTCACTAGGTCCCCCCGTGTGGTTCTGGGATTTTGCTCACCATTCTTGTGATCATTTTGACCCCACGGGGTGAGATCTTGCGTGGAGCCCCAGATCGGGGAGATTATCAGTGGTCTTGTATGTCTTCCATTCCCTAATAATTGCTCCCACAGTTGATTTCTTCAAACCAAGCTGCTTACCTATTGCAGATTCAGTCTTCCCAGCCTGGTGCAGGTCTACAATTTTGTTTCTGGTGTCCTTTGACAGCTCTTTGGTCTTGGCCATAGTGGAGTTTGGAGTGTGACTGTTTGAGGTTGTGGACAGGTGTATTTTATACTGATAACAAGTTCAAACAGGTGCCATTAATACAGGTAACGAGTGGAGGACAGAGGAGCCTCTTAAAGAAGTTGTTACAGGTCTGTGAGAACCAGAAATCTTGCTTGTTTGTAGGTGACCAAATACTTATTTTCCACCATAATTTGCAAATAAATTCATTAAAAATCCTACAATGTGATTTTCTGGGGGTTTTTCCCTAAATTTGTCTGTCATAGTTGACGTGTACCTATGATGAAAATTACAGGCCTCTCTCATCTTTTTAAGTGGGAGAACTTGCACAATTGGTGGCTGACTAAATACTTTTTTCCCCCCACTGTACTACCCACCATTGTGACCTGTACGCTCTTGTTGGCTGGCCCTCACTACATATTCGTCGCCAAACCCTCTGGGTCCAGGTCATCTAAAAATCACTGCTAGGCAAATCCCCGTCTTATCTTAGCTCACTGGTCACCATAGCAACACCCACCTGTAGTCTGCGCTCCAGCAGGTATATCTCACTGGTCATCCCCAAAGCCAACACCTCCTTTGGCCGCCATTCCTTCCAGTTCTCTGCTGCCAATGACTGGAACGAACTGCAAAAATCTCTGAAGCTGGAGACTCTTATCTCCCTCACTAACTTTAGGTGTCAGTTGTCAGAGCAGCTTACCGATCACTGCACCTGTACACAGCCCATCTGTAATTAGCCCATCCAACTACCTCATCCCCATATTGTTATTTATTTTGCTAATTTGCACCCCAGTATCTCTATTTGCACATCATATTTTGCACATCTATCATTCCAGTGTTAAAACGAAATTGTAACTATTTTGCACTATGGCCTATTTATTGCCATACCTCCATAATTTACTACATTCACACACACTGTATATATATTTTCTGTTGGATTTTTGACTTAATGTTTTGTTTACCCCATATGTAACTGTATTGTTGTTTTTATCGCACTGCTTTGCTTTATCTTGGCCAGGTCGCAGTTGTAAATGAGAACTTGTTCTCAACTGGCTTACCTGGTTAAATAAAGGTGAAATAAATCAAATAAATAAATATGAGAACACTCCCAGATATAGCAGGGTGAATCCTTTGCTTTTGCAAAGGAGAGGAGGAGGAGAGGGGGTCATTTAGCTGTCTCTCAATTAAATTTCAATTCAATTTAAGGGGCTTTATTGGCATGGGAAACAAAGCCAAAGCAAGCGAAATAGATAATAAACAAAAGTGAAATAAACAATACATAATTAACAGTAAACATTACACTCACAAAAGTTCCAAAAGAATAATGACATTTCAAATGTCTTATTATTTCTATATACAATGTTGTAAAGATGTGCAAATAGTTAAAGTACAAAAGGGAAAATAAATAAACAAATATAGGTTGAATTTACAATGGTGTTTGTTCTTCACTGGTTGTCCTTTTCTTGTGGCAACAGGTCAAAAATCTTGCTGCTGTGATGGCTCACTGGTATTTCACCACATAGATATGGGAGTTTATCAAAATTGGATTTGTTTTAGAATTCTTTGTGGGTCTGTGTAATCTGAGGGAAATATGTGTCTCTAATATGGTCATACATTTGACAGGAGGTTAGGAAGTGCAGCTCAGTTTCCACCTCATTTTGTGGGCAGTGTGCACATCGCCTGTCTTCTCTTGAGAGCCAGGTCTGCCTTCGGCAGCCTTTCTCAATAGCAAGGCTATGCTCACTGAGTCTGTACATAGTCAAAGATGTCCTTAATTTTGGGTCAGTCACAGTACAGTGGTCAGGTATTCTGCCACTGTATACTCTCTGCATTCTAGTTTGCTCTGTTTTTTTGTAAATTCTTTCCAATGTGTCAAGTAATTATCTTTTTGTTTTCTCATGATTTGGTTGGGTCTAATTGTGTTGCTGTGCTGGGGCTCTGTGGGGTCTGTTTGTGTTTGTGAATAGAGCTTGCTTAGGGGGCTCTTCTCCAGGTTCATTTCTCTGTAGGTGACGGCTTTGTTATGGAAGGTATTTTTAGCCAGATCCTAATTGGTATGTCGAATTGAATGTTCCCTTTGATGGCATAGAAGGCCCTTCTTGCCTTGTCTCTCAGATCGTTCACAGCTTTGTGGAAGTTACCTGTGGCGCTGATGTTTAGGCCGAGGTATGTATAGTTTTTGTGCTCTAGGGCAACGGTGTCTAGATGGAATTTGTATTCGTGGTCCTGGCAACTGGACCTTTTTTGGAACACCATTATTTTTGTCTTACTGAGATTTACTGTCAGGGCCCAGGTCTGACAGAATATGTGCAGAAGATCTAGGTACTACTGTAGGCCCTCCTTGCTTTGGGACAGAAGCACCAGATCATCAGCAAACAGTAGACATTTGACTTCAGATTCTAGTAGGGTGAGGCCCGGGTGCTGCAGATTGTTCTAGTGCCCTCGCCAATTCGTTGATATATATGTTGAAGAGGGTGGGGCTTAAGCTGCATCCCTGTCTCAACCCCCGGCCCTGTGGAAATATTTTTGCCAATTTTAACCGCACACTTGTTGTTTGTGTACATGGATTTCATAATGTTGTATGTTTTTCCCCCAACACCACTTTCCATCAATTTGTATAGCAGACCCTCATGCCAAATTGAGTCGAAAGCTTTTTTGAAATCAACAAAGCATGAGAAGACTTTGCTTTGTTTTGGTTTGTTTGTTTGTCAATTAGGGTGTGCAGGGTGAATACATGGTCTGTCGTACTGTAATTTGGTAAAAAGACAATTTGACATTTGCTCAGTACATTGTTTTCGCTGAGGAAATGTATGAGTGTGCTGTTAATGATATTGCAGAGGATTTTCCCAAGGTTGCTGTTGACGCATAACCCACAGTAGTTATTGAGGTCAACGTCTCTCTCTACAGCTCTCCCACTCTCTCTACAGCTCTCCCACTCTCTCTACAGCTCTCTCACTCTTTCTCTCTACAGCTGTCTCTCTTTACAGCTCTCTCTCTCACTCTCTACAGCGCTCTCTCTCTCCACAGCTCTCTCGCTCTCTCCACAGCTCTCTCGCTCTCTCCACAGCTCTCTCGCTCTCTCCACAGCTCTCTCGCTCTCTACAGCTCTCTCGCTCTCTACAGCTCTCTCGCTCTACAGCTCTCTCTACCTCTTCCCCCTGCCTAACACACTAATTGCTTTCATTCCTAATCAGTGGCTGATGAACTGTCTTAAAGCTGGCAGGAGAGTCAATTGGATCTGATATGTTCTATCCGGTGGCTGCTTATTGGATAAGAGTCTGCTGGTTGGGGATGCTCTGCATGTGACAGTAATAAACAGTAGTGAAAGGGAGAGCCACTTAGCTGTATTAGTGGTAACTCAGTAGTTAAAAGAGCAATAAGGACTTAAATTTCATTACTGGGGTTTGACTTGGGCCTTGCTGTTGAGGTGGGTGTGGCGTGTGACTGGAGCGGTGTCACCACGGTGTGTCTGTGTGTGTGTGTGTGCGCGCATTTGAGAGTGTGTGTGTAAATCTATGCATGCATATGAGTCATAGTGTGTGTGTGGATGTGTATGACACTGGGTCACTGCGGGTGTGTGTGTGGGACGTGTGACTGTGTAAGTGGGGGGCAGGGATGCCACATGACCTCATCTGATGAAGCAGTTTGGACAGCTTGGTCTGATCTCCGACACACAAACACACACAAAAGCTGGTACAGGACAGTCTGTCTATCCCCTTAACCCCCACACGGAGAGAGAAAGATGGAGCGAGGGAGAGATAGAGAGACAGAGAGAGGGAGAGAAAGAGAGCGATAGAGAGAGAAGGAGAGAGAAAGGGCAGTTGGTTTTGGGGGATGAGGAGGGGAGGGAGAAGTGGGAGGAAAGGGGGAGGTTTGGCATCAGCCTGGAGCCAGGGCCTACAGTACCTCAGGGGGGACAGAGCCATTGTGTGGCAACAAGCTCCCCCATTCAGTCTGCACTGTGTGTCGCTAAACTCTACTAATGAGCGTTACCCACTTCTAGCACCACACACACACTGCTTCACAGGACCCCATTCACAATGACAGAGAGAGAGCGAACTGGGGCATGGTCTTGACAGAGGGCAGCCCTTAGTTCCTCTCAGTCAGTCACATGAGCCGTGGCAGCGCCAGCGAGGAAGAAGAGAGGGAAGGGAGGTAAAGAAAGAAAAGGAGGACATGTCATCTCCCAGCAGGCAGAGAGAGTTTTTCACAGCAGCTATTTTCAACGTCAGGGAGGTGGAGGGAGAGGGCTGTAGTGCTGAGGATGGCCCGGCCATTAAAACCCTGTTAAAACACTTCTGATGTTGTCAGCGGACAGACCGAGAGACGCAGGGAGGAAAGGTGGAGGAGAGGAGGGAGGGAGGGCTGGAGTGGCCGGGCGATGCTATCTGCCTCACAGCCAGTTCACTGCTGCTGTCAATACTATGAGCAGCAAGGTGCAAGATGAGCAACAACCTAATATCCACATCAAACTTTTATGGCGGCTCCTAGAGCAAAGAGGGGATGTGGGAAGAAGGGAGGAGGGGATGGAGGGAGAGAGAGTGAAAGAGAGAGTAGCTCGCCATTAGCCTTCCTATGACCTTCACTCCCCGAACCTTTTAAATTATTTTAAAAACTCACACTTTTAAAGTTCCAACCTCTGGGCTGAATTACATTTGCAATGTTTTTAAGGTGGTATTATAGTGACCCTTTCAGCACGCGCTCTCCTCTCCTGTCCTCTCTGGCCCCCATAGAAAGCTTTCTGCCTCAGAGGATTATTTATTTAATATAGCCGTGAGGAGAAGTACACGGCCAACTTCAGGAATCGTTTTAAGGAAGCCCGTTTTAATGGCTTTTAACGAGTTTGGTGGTGTGGGATAAAACACCTAAGGAGTGATGAATGCTGTTGTCTTGCATGTTTCAGAAAGGGAGGGGAGAAACCTCTCCAGCCCAGGTCAGTGTGTGTGTGTGTGTGTAATTCACTGCTACAGTATCCCCAGCAGCTCCTGTCACAAAAGAAGCTCCTTTCAAACTACTCCACTCTCATTCAACAGATGCTGTCTCTCAGCGTATAGAAACTGTAGTTTGATTACCGGTGGCCTAACTCAACCATATTAGACAAAATTCTATATTACACACACAGGCTGCTGTGATGACACCCGGTCCAATTCCGTTTTTGGTTTGGGCTAGAAGTTGAGTTGCAACACTGGGGGTCCTCTTCACTCTATCAAGAGCCCCCTCCACCCCCCTCCTTATCCTCCCCAGACACACAGACACATTCTGACCACAGCTCTGTCAAACACAGGCTTTGGAGGGAGGAAGGAAGAAAGATGGAGACATTGTGTGGCGGCAATGCCAGAGAGTGACTGATGGGGACAGGAAGTGTGGTGTGGAGGAGAGCCTGAGGGTGTGTGTGTGTGTGTGTGTGTGTGTGTATATAGGACTGCCGTGTGTCACAGCTTCACACACAGCATGGGGTCTGGCAGCGTGCTCTGGCGTGAAACTTAAACTATAACCCCTCCAAAAAGAATGTTTCTTTGAAAGCATTTCTATGGACCGATTGGCGGTTGGAGTTTTGGCAGTGGATGACAGTGTAAGGCAAACAAACAAGGCCAGAGCCCCGACCTCTCCTCTCCTCTTTGTGACAGGCAGCCGGTGGATCTTCATGGTCACAGCACTTTCATGTCATTCAGAGAGAGAACAAAGACAGAACAACAACAGAGAGAATCAGCGAAGGGATGTTGTTGTGAATGTGGGCAGTAAGTGGGAAGGCTCTAATGACTATGTTGACGACCTAGGAGAATGAGATGAAGAGGCTCTGACTTAGGATCAGTAAAATAATCACTATATCCTCTCTGGTCACACCTACCCATACCCATATCTATATCAGATATATTATCTCTGTATGCTCAGTATATAGTATTTCTTTGTCTTCTCTGATCTAGGATCAGTGTAGTTAGTCTCTGGTCAGCAGCCCTGCCCCGTGAGATGGGAGCAAGTCTCATCATCATGAATAAGTAAAGAGCTCTGGAGAGCAGCAAGACCGTTGCTGACGTTTCTGCCTGACTTTTAACACATTAGAAAGACCATGTCGCCAGTAATGAGGGGGGAGAGAGAGAGAAGGTGGGGGGGGGGGGCAAAAACAGGGGGCAGAGAGAGAGGGGAGAGTGGGAGAGAGTGAGATGGAAAGAGAGAGAGATCAAATTCTTGTTCAAAATGATCTTGAAATGTAAAGGAAAAAAGATAAGTGACAATTGGAATGTCACAAATGGCCAATGAAACAGTGAGCAACAGCAACATTGTCAGTGAGTCCCACTATTTCATGAAGCGTACATGTGGCCAGAGTTGATGCAATTACAGAGGGTTTAAGACCGACACTTTCACCAGTCCTGGGGAGGGAGAGTATGTGTGTTTGTACTGGAAAGAATGTGTAGATGAGAGAAGGAGTGTGTGTGTGTAAATACGTACACGCGTGTTTATGTGCATGTGTCCGTGCATGTGAGTGTGTGTATGTTATATGTGCGTGTACGTGCATGTGCTTGAGCGGACGTGTGTGTGTGAACGAGCGTGTCTGTCTCGGTGTGTAGTGCACCAGTGTTCCCTCGCTGCCGTGGCCTAGCTCTGGTCCCCCCTCCCCCGCTGTGTCAGAGTTTATTCACAGGAAATGCTTTGGGAGCCTCACGGCCGGCTGCTCTGATGTGAACTGACGTGGCGTCTCCAGCGGGCCCAGGAGTTAGCATGTCAGGCAGGTCAGCACAGGGCAAGCAGACAGTCGATAAAATATTCAATACAGCACTCTCAAATCATGGATCTAATACCTCCAAAAAGACCCCCCTTCTCCCATCCTAAACCCAACCCCCCCCACCCTCTTCACACAGTTAGTCCAGGGTCTGTCGGTTGGTCTGTCTGTCAGGGTACAGGGTGCAAAAGCCTCTGTCTGCGTCCCAAATGGCATCCTATTCTCTATATAGTGCACTACCTGACGGAGGCTACGTCCCAAATGGAACCATCTTCCTTATATAGCAGTGCACTATATAGGGAATATGGTTCCATTTGGGACGTAGCCTCTGTCAGTGTGGATCTAATGGACTTTCACAGGCAGCCCAAGCTGGGCCCTTCTTCACGGGAAACCCTATGGATTTGATTCTGAACTAATGGGAAGGCTAGTTCGGTCAGTCGAGTGAAAGTTCAAAAGTGCACCGTGACCTTTTACACAGGCTCTGCTCCTGGTACTAACACACAATCACATAATGGGGGAGGGAGTGGGGGGGAGAGAAGAATAATATTTTCTTCTTCTCTTTCTCCATTTCACGTTCATTGCTATTTTTTGCCACTTTTCATCTGGCAATTTCTTTTCTGTCTTGTTTTTTAATTATTTCATTCTTTCCTCCATTCAGTATCCTTCCTGCTTCCCCCCAGGCAGGAAGAAAACATAAAGCTGCCTAGGTCTGACAGCCTGGGAGTCTCTGGGAGTATGTGTGTGTTTGTGTGTTTGTGTGTGTGTGCGTTTGTGTTGGGCTACCCATGAAGTCTGTCAATTTAGAGCACCAGGCGCTAATCTCAATTAGCATCACTCACCCTGCCCTCTGTCCCCTGTCTCCTCTCACATCCACTCAACCTTCTCCCAGACCGAGACAGACCCACACACACACTCTGTGGTCCTCTATGGACTCATAGCCCCCAACACCAGCTGCTATCGGCCTGTTTCACTGATCAACTCTCACACTAAGATATGTTTGTTTCTCTATTTTCCTTTCACCACGCCTTCGCTTCCTTTCCCCCCTACCCTCGTACCTCCTTATATATACGACATCCTCTTACACATACTAGCTACATCCTCTTACACATACTAGCTACATCCTCTTACACTTACTAGCTACATCCTCTTACACATACAGCGCATTGACTTTTTCCACATTTTGTTACGTTACAACGTTATTCTAAAATTTATTAAATTGTTTTTTCCTCTCATCAATCTACACACAATACCCCATCATGAAATTTTTGCAAATCTATAAAAAATAAATAAACAGAAATATTACATTTACATAAGTATTCAGACCCTTTACTCAGTACTTTGTTGAAGCACCTTTGGCAGCAATTACAGCCTTGAGTCTTCTTGGGTATGACGCTACAAGCTTGGCACATCTGTAGTTGGGGAGTTTCTCTCATTCCTCTCCGCAGATCCTCTCAAGATCTGTCAGGTTGGATGTGGAGCGTTGCTGCACATTAATTTTCAGGTCTCTACAGAGATGTTAAACTGGGCTCTGGCTGGGCCACTCAAGGACATTCAGAGACTTGTCCCGAAGCCACTCCTGCATTGTCTTGGCTGTGTGCTTAGGGTCGTTGTCCTGTTGGAAGGTAAACATTTGTCCCAGTCTGAGGTCCTGAGCGCTCTGGAGCAGGTTTTTATCAAGGATCTCTCTGTACTTTGCTCCGTTCATCTTTCCCGCGATCCTGACTAGTCTCCCAGTTCCTGCCGCTGAAAAACATCCCCACAGCATGATGCTGCCACCATCATGCTTCACTGTAGGGATGGTGCCAGGTTTCCTCCAGACACTTGGCATTCAGGCCAAAGAGATCAATCTCGGTTTTATCAGACCAGAGAAACTTGTTTCTCATGGTCTGAGAGTCCTTTAGGTGCCTTTTGGCAAACTCCAAGCGGGCTGTCATGTGCCTTTTACTGAGGAGTGGCTTCCGTCTGGCCACTCTACCCTAAAGGCCTGATTGGTGGAGTGCTGCAGAGATGGTTGTCCTTCTGGAAGGTTCTCCCATCTCCATAGAAGAACTCTAGAGCTCTGTCAGAGTGACCATCGGGTTCTTGTTCACCTCCCTGACCAAGGCCCTTGGCGGCCATCTCTAGGAGGAGTCTTGGTGGTTCCAAACTTCTTCCATTTAAGAATGATGGAGACCACTTTATTCTTGGGGACCGTCAATGCTGCAGACATTTGTTGGTACCTCCCGAGTGGTGCAGTGGTCTAAGGCTACCTGTGCCACTAGAGATCCTGGTTCGAATCCAGGCTCTGTCGTAGCCGGCAGCGACCGGGAGACCAATGGGGCGGCGGACAATTGGCCCAGCGTCGTCCAGGGTAGGGGAGGGAATGGCCGGCAGGGATGTAGCTCAGTAAGTCGCTCTGGATAAGAGCGTCTGCTAAATGACTAAAATGTAAAAAAAATGTAAAATGTACCCTTCCCCAGATCTGTGCCTCGACACAATCCTGTCTCGAAGCTCTACTGAAAATTCCTTTGACCTAATGGCTGGGTTTTTGCTCTGAAATGCACTGTCAACTGTGGGACCTTATATAGACAGGTGTGTGCCTTTCCAAATCATGTCCAATCAATTGAATTTACCACAGGTGGACTCCAAGTTGTAGAAACATCAAGGATTATCAATGGAAACAGGATGCACCTGAGCTCAAGTTCGAGTCTCATAGCAAAGGGTCTGAATACTTATGTAAATAAGGTATCTGTTTTTTGTTTTTAATACATTGCAAACATTTCTAAAAACCTGTTTTTGCTTTGTCATTATGGGGTATTGCGTGTAGATTGCTGAGAAAAAAGATAATATTTAATCAATTTTAGAATAAGGCTGTAACGTAACAAAATGTGGAAAAAGTCAAGGGGTCTGAATACTTTCCAAAGGCACTGCATACTAGCTACATCCTCTTCCACATACTAGCTACATCCTCTTACACGTACGACATCCTCTTCCACATACTAGTTACATCCTCTTCCACATACTCAACATCTTTAAAACAACCGTCTCCTTAGTATACTGCTCATTTACAGAGTGCTCTGCCTGAGTAGGCAGCATTTCATGACTTACACCGCAGCGCAGAATAGATTGTTCAGTAGCAGTGGATCAGTGTTACACACTCAAATGCTTTCCTTTCCCCTGCTGAATAATTGATGGGAATAGATGGTTAGATGGTTAAGGACAAATACAAGGAAGACTCCATTAGGACTGTAGTGGTCATGGTGCTGACATCATCATCAGAGGGGTTAGTGTTGGGCTCAGCCTAACTGATACTGATCAGGTGAGAGGGGCTAAGGGTGGTGTTGGGGATAGAGCTAGGGATGGGGCAGGGGTTCATAAAATAATCAACCACATTTTATTTGTCACATGCGCCGAATACAACAGGTGTAGACTTTACCGTGAAATGCTTACTTACGAGCCCTTTCCCCAACAGCGCAGTTAAAAAGTAAGACAAATTTGCTAAATAAAAAAAGGAAATAGTAACACAATAAAATAACGAGTTGAGGTAATTGAGGTAATATGTACATGTGGGTAGGGGTAAAAGTAACTAGGCAATCAGGAGAGATAATAAACAGAGCAGCAGTGTATGTGGTCCTCTGTAGCTCAGCTGGTAGAGCATGGAGCTTGTAACGCCAAGGTAGTAGGTTCGATCCACGGGACCAGCCATACACAAAAAATTTATGCACGCATGACTAAGTCGCTTTGGATAAAAGCGTCTGCTAAATGGCATATTATTATTATATTATAAGAGTGTGAAAGTGTGTTTGTGTGCTAAGGGCTGAAGCTGAGGCTAGGGCTGGGACTATATCTTAAACTGGGGCTATGGCTTGAGCTGGGACTATGGCTTGAGCTGGGACTATGGCTTGAGCTGGGACTATGGCTTGAGCTGGGACTATGGCTTGAGCTGGGACTATGGCTTGAGCTGGGGCTAAGGCTTGAGCTGGGGCTAAGGCTTGAGCTGGGGCTAAGGTAGGTTCATGGTGCTGACATCATCATCAGAGGGGTTAGTGTTAGGCTGAAGAGGTGAAGAGACAGTCGGTGGTGGTGTGTATGCAGACCCTGTGCCAGTTAGAGGAGGATGGATGGAGGCGCAGGATAGCACTGTAGTCGTGTTCGACAATAGTATGGATGGATTCCTAGCATCACAGCTCTGGTCTGATAGTGGCCTTGTACAACGCATGTACAACAGGGCCTGCATGGGGGATACACTTTCTCCAGACACCTGCCTTGCATTTTAGTTTCAAACACACTTAAACCCAGCACTGGGAGTAACAAGGACACGCTAGGAAAAGAGAGGGAAAAAGTCTGCTTTTATGGTTTACAATTGGGAGCTAACCTAAGTGGTCAAAATAGCTGTGTCTGGTCGGTCGGTGGGTTTCTATATTTCCAAAGGCATGTCATAATCCATCCCAGAAGTGTGTAGAGGCCCACAGCTTTCACATACCTATAAATAAATGCTTTTCTCTGCCAGCAGAGCTGCGAGAAGGCCACGCTTCTCACACTCACACACACACACAGAACAAGCCGAACTCAAGTAAATAGCTCCTTGATGAAAAACATTCCAACACCAGCAACACCGTGAAAAGAGCACTATGTTTTTAAAATAGACTTTCTTTTAAAGCACCATTTTCACCCCAGAACAAAACTTCCACCTCTCCTCGAGGGAGTGTGTTCTGTTTCAGATGGAGCCATGTTCTGTTTAACTGAGTGTGTGTGTGTGTGTGTGTGTGTGGAGAGATGCATGCCAAGGAGATAAACACAACAAACACCTCCCACTATCCCCAGAAGCAGGTGGCAGTGCCCTGGGTACAGTGGGCAAGCTGCTCCCCATCACTCACTAATGCAGCGGCTCACCAGGCACTGGGGGATTCACTCTTTTATTTACAGGACTATGTGGTGACAAGACACGCGGTGAACAACAGGAATACTGCCCCCTACGGGTAGCAGTGAGGGACAGAAATGACAGACAGGCTAGTGACAGACAGGCTAGGCTGACTTTTCCCTTCTCCTTTATTCCCCCATTTCCTCTGAGAAAGCATTCCACTAATACTACTGATGGAAGAGAGGGAAGGATTGAAGGAGTGTCCTAAGAATGGTTGAAGGCAGGGAGGAGAAGAGAGGGAGGGGAGGGGGGGGTGTACTTCAGGAATGCTGCTGGATTGGACTACACAGAGTTGGCCTCTTGGACAATGGGGCATGGGCATATTTTATGGAGATGCGGGGAAGCTGATAGCACGTGCGTCTGCCGCGACAAAGGGGCACTTCTCCTGGCCTGGCCGAGCCCGTGAGAATGGCATGTTTGTCGGGTGTGACACAGGAGATGGTTTCTTTGACCATCATTCATTGCCTGTAAAACACCAGACTGGTCTGAATAGACGCAGAGCACCGGCATAGCTGGGCCTCCTACACACCGCTCAGAGCCAGAGCCAGGGACAGGGGGCTAGGACACCCAACGCCCAGGACCTCTCTCACGCTGTCCCATATTAGATCTGGGACAATGATTTTGGTCTAAGGATAGAGTAGAGGCTAAGTCTGGGACTGGAGTAAGTGCTGGTGCTGGACTAAGAGCTGGGGATGGGACTGGGAATAGGAATGGGGCTGTGTAGCTTCCCATGAAGGAACATGGCAAGGCATTCACATTTGTTTCCACTTATGTTACATGATCTTTAAGAGCTTAATTTGAACAAATCCCTCACTTCAACCGCACACTGTACTTTCCAAGAGAGATCTTCCATCTAGCCTAAACCAGATAAAAAAACAGATACAAATTATTCCTAAACCATATTTAAAAAACAGCAAAAAACAACAACAAAGGTTGACTAAAGCCTCTTAACCTATCACGGGTGATTCAGCCCGTGAATGCCTTTTAGTTTCCTGACACACATTTGCTCCGCTCTGCACTTTACAGCAGCAATCATTAAAAGCAGTCAGAGACACTGTGACAGAGGGAGAGGGGAGAGAAAGGGAGAGAGAGAGAGAAAGGAAAAGAGAGAGAATCAGAGAGAGGGAAGGAGGGAGAGCGAAAAGAGCGTGTCTAAAAGCTGCTGTAGAGCAGAGGAGTGCCCGGGGACAGGCAGGATGCCTCAGGCTGCTCTCCCTAGCAGAGTAAGGTTGCCCATTTTCTGCCGGCGTGATACCCTTTTTCCCTCCCACCCATCTTTGTAGATGTACCAGAGGCCCTTCCCACTGTGAATTGAAAGCCTGGTATATCCCCAGGGTTGCCAGCACCTCGTAGAGAGAGAGAAGGACAGAGAGAGAGAATGGAGAGCGGGACAAAACGAGAGAGAGAAAGGAGAGAAGGTGCTGTTCCAAATCCGTATCTCAGTCCAGAAGAGACAAAGCCCTCTCAATCTTTCCTTGCCACGACACACAACAGCAGCTAACATGGAATCGTTGTGAACTCATCATCAGGAACCCCCCATGTCTTCCCCCTCACACAACACACATTTCATGTTAAGTAAGAATCCACACACAGAGCAGTGATTTTGTCATGTATGTTTGCATTGTCTCGTTTGTATATCCTCCCATACATTTTAACCCCTTCCCTCTTTACCATACTATACTACCCCCATACCATACAGGCCTTTCCTGTCTACCTGAGGCCATTCTCATGGCCAGACACAAACACTCTGTACTCTAGCTGGGCATCTGGAAAGATCCTCCATGTTATTATAGTGTGTGTCTGGGGCTGAGGCTGTGGCTGAAGCTGGATAGGTCACCCAAACCACAGGAAGGAATCTGGGGATGGAAGGATGGCTGGAGGAAAGATGAGGGGACGGGTGGAGGAAAGATGAGAGGAGGGGTGAAATGAGGAATGATGAGAGGAGGGGTGAAAGAGAGTGGGGGGGAGGAGGAAAGATGAGGGGGTTAATTTCTGGCAGATGACAGATCCCAGAATTCCTTCCTTGCGACCATTCTCCTCCTGAACACTACGTCTTTATCCTGCTTGTCTCTCTCCCCAGTCATCCCCCAGGCCTGGCCTGCTGATTAGAATAGCTGGCAGAAAAAGACAAAAATGGGCCATTGAAAAGGATGCATGCCCCGGGGTCCTAATCTCAAATCATATTTTGCAGCGGCGCACAGGAACAAAGGCTGCCCAGTTCGGCTGGGTCGTCTTTTTATCACTTAGCACAAAAGCTTGCCTCTCACCCCCCACCCCCTGTCTGACGCTGTCCCACAACAGTGGCCCCCCTCAGGACCTACAACCACACGGAAGGAGAATGGGCCCTCCTCTCCTAACCACACTGAGACACATTTTAAAAACACACTTTACACTGGGCTCTGACATCCACGATAAATGGAAGGCTCTCTTTTAACACTTTAATGAAATTCCACATAGGGGGGAGAAGGGAGGGGGGCCCCCAGACCACTGGACCCCCCTCCCATGGAGCACTTAAGATTACGTTGAATTACACAGCAACACAATACAGTGTGCGTTTTTCCCTCTGACCTCCCTACAGCCCCATGGCCCCCAGCCCACGGCTTGACCTGCCTCCCTGACATTAAGTACTGTGGTGGGGACGGTCGGCGTATTTGTCTACTGTAGGGGCTGGATGAGGGGGGTGGAGAGGGCAGAGGTACAGAAAAGGGCAGTAACAAAACCCAATTGTCCCAGTAATTGTAGCAATTGCATTTTATTAAAATAATGACTGGGTGTCTGGCTGGAATTACTGACTGTAGGGGCTGGAACTCCCTCCACATGACTGAGAGTGTCAGGAGATAGACGCTATAGGCTAGAAGAGGGTATATTCTGCTCCAGCTGAGAGAGAGAGAGAGAGAGAGAGAGAGAGAGAGAGAGAGAGAGAGAGAGAGAGAGAGAGAGAGAGAGAGAGAGAGAGTGTGTGACCGAGGAAACAGCAGTAGTGGTGGGTCTAACCCCCTGCTGGGTCCACTCTCCACCACCCTGCTCCAGCACCAGGGCAAGACCCGGGTCAGGTCACATCAACAGTGCTGTGTAAGAACCAGCTACCCCACGCTGGGATGTTTCCACCCAGGGTTGTGACCCACACCAACCCCCTCCTCCCTGACACACTCAACAGCATGTGCTGCTTTACAAGGAGCAAGAGGAGAAAAAAAGAAAGGACAGAGCGAGAGAAAGAGATGAGAAGCTTTTACAGTGCCCTGGCAGTGTATAGTACAAAGTGTCTCCTTTTTAAAAGCTGCTGCTCTGGGAGAGGTCTGTGAAGCCTGGTGGAATATCATCATAGCCGGTAGGGAAGGATAGAGGGATGGAAGGAGGGAGAGATGGACAGCGGGGTGAAACAGTAGCAGCTAAGCCATGGCTCAGACACTCATCTCCGTGTGCCGCTTATCTGCCTCTCTGTTCCCAGCGCCTCCTTATCCTCCACACCTTCACAGGAAGTTCACACGGGCCCTGCAGCGACACCGTCCCGCACCCTATACTGCTCCCCCTCTCTCCTCCCCCCTCTTCCTCCCCTCCCCCTGGCTGTGCTCCTGACTGACTCTCTCTCTCTCTCCTTCCCTCTCCTCCCCCCTGCCCTCCTTCACCCTCCTTCCTCCCACCGAAGCATTTCTCAAAGAACCATGTCTGTTTTAGGGAAGGGTCGCAGTGAGGGGGAATCACAAACATACATTTCATTTTCTCTCTTCCTGGTCTCGCAGTCACAATGGACTCCTGTCAACAGGCTCTGCTGAGAGTGTGTGACGCAGTTTGTACGTGTGTGTGTGTTTGTGTGTGTGTGCATAATATGTGTATAATGAATACTGTGAATCTGTCCTGTAGGTGTGTGTCTGTGTAAACTGTTTAGGTACAGTATGAGCATGCATACATCATGTGCGTTGTAATGTTTGTGTGAACATGTGTGCATACGTGTGTGCGTGTGTCCAGTTAGTATTTGTGTATATTTATGCAAGTGAGTGTATCCTCAGTGTGTATTATTCCACCGGACAACACTCGGAAGAGGCCAGGACACGGCACGGGGGTGTTTACCGGTGTGTAGCGGCCAGCCGAGTGTAGAACATACCACACACACACACACACACACACACACACACACACACACACACACACACAGCTAGCGTACTAAAGCCTCTCTCTCTCTCCCAATGTGGGACAGCCAAGAGTTCAAGGGCCTTCTTACAGCAGAGAGTCTCCTCTGAACCAAGGCCCTCCAAATATTTACTCAGCTCGGAGCCTTGGAATGCATCCCAAATGGCACCCTATTCCATATATAGTGCACTACTTTTGACCAGGGCCAATAGGGAAACCCATAGGGCTCTGGTCAAAAGTAGGGCACTATGTAGGGATTAGGGTGGTATTTGGGACTGGGCCTTGGTCTGAGAGCGCTGTTAGGATCTCTGTGTATCCATTACAATGCTCTGGGGTTTTGTAATACACAAGCAGCATGACAAATGTTGTCTGAGGAGGTTGGAGGAAAAAAGACAAGTGCGGAAAGAACACGGAAATAACAGAACTGTTCCAAGATGTGGGCTTCGTTCGTTTACTGCAGGGATGGGCAACTTTGATGGGGCTCAGGGCCACCAAAAATCTGAACTCATCATGAGGGGTTGCAGTGGCTTGTGGGTCTGCGTACCCACATCCATACCCACACATGCAGTCAGAGCCAGGCCCCCCACCTTGCCAGTTAATTTCCTGCAATTCTACACATTTTACCATGGGGAGTAGAGAAAATGTTGCCGTTTTAAAGATAGTTTGCTGCAATTCTACACATTTTGCCATGGGGCGGACAGAAAATATGCAGTTTTTAATATATCTTAGTGAGAGTGACTAACTCAATCAAATGGGGGCCCCTATCAAAATCAATTGCGTAAAAAGTTTATTAACCTATGGTTTGGTATAGATTCCAGCGAAAACAGCGAAGACTTTTCCTTTGTTAAGATTTGTGATATTGTAAGATGCCTGTACTCCCAGCGGTTATTATACAACTACTACAAGTCTTGATTGTGATCAGTTGCAATCAGCATGTCTTTACTTCCATAAAAAAATTTAAACGTACTTATTCCAACAATATGTAAAGATAAGTACGTTGATGACCTGGCAATCTTCATATTTCAATTACCTTAGTCTCTCTGAACAGAGGTACCAACTCACTACAGTGACCCTGATAAGCAACACGATTCACCTCCACTCAACAATAAAGACATCCAGACATGTACTGTAGCTAAAAACCACCACACCATGAACTGCTCTATACACAAACACACTCATACCCGCGCACACATCAAAACGTCCAGAACAGCTTCTTTTTATGTCCAGACTCTAATTTGAAATGCAGTGAGAGGGGATCTCGACTTGGTGAGGGCTTGGTCACGGAGCAGTGTGCTGTGTTAGGTTGGGCCACGTGATGCTCTGTTGGAGGCTGTCATTTTCTCTGCACTGGTGGCTTCTGGGGGCTCAGGGATGGGGAATTAGCTGGCAGAGGTGATAAAGACAGGCTTGTTTAAGAGTGATGAGCTGTTCAAAGGAGAAAGAGAGAGGAGGGGGAAGAGAGAGGGGGGGAGACCACATGCAAGGCATTAACAGTTCCCTTCTATCAATAATTAGAGACGAACAGGATGGCGGGACGGACAGATCAGATTTATGTGCTTATGTCCAGCTGTTGGACTTCCTATGGCGTCTGGGGCATGGAGTGGGTGGTGGATGTGTGTGAGAGAGAGAGAGAAAGAGAGTGTGTGTGTGTCTTGCATGTGTGTGGTGGAGAGCGAAAGGCTGAACTGAGGACATGTGCAGCACTACAACACTAAGTAATATATAGATATAGATATAATAGAATAATGCTTTCCTCTGGTGTACAGCAGCAGTTAAGGATGAGATATGTGTGGGCGTATGTAATGTGTATTCTAGTGTTGTAGATCCTAGATAGAGGTGAATGAGGCGTGTGGCACAAGAGGAATCTGGCATGACCACGCACCATGTACGACACCAGGGACATCCAGGCTCTAGGACAAGAGGACAGTAGAAGAGAAGAGAGAGACAGGATAGATTTGGAGTGTTTTCCTGGCAGGCAGAAAGTACCTCAGCCTCCAGAGAGACTCCACAGTGTCCTCCAAGAGAAAACATTGAGAGCGAAGAGCATCACAGCTCTCTCTATTTGTATAATTTACTCTCCCTGCAGTTTACATTCTCACAGGCATTCTGACCGCTGTATTAAGGGATTTGGGTCTCTCTCTCTTTACAGTGCAATAAATCCTCCAGCGCTGTTGTCCTGCACAAATAAACACCACCAAGTGTTGATGCAAAAATAAAAAGTTGGAAGTGGAGAGAGGCACTCGCTTCCTGTGAATGTTTCCGGAAAAGCCGTAAACACGACCCAGTCTGTCTCTAGGGGAGAGGGCACGCTAGGCAGCCGTGCGTGTGTGTGTGTGTGTGTGTAGAGGGGACAATGTGTGCATTTTTGTGTGGTCAGGCAGATGTGTGTTTTTGGCTGTTTGTGTATGTGTGGTCATGTAAGTGTGCGTGCCTGATTCTGAGTGTGTGTGTGTTTTGGGGTCAGTAGTTCTTCTCTCTCTAAAGAGACAGGGCTGTTCTGTAGCTAAGTGGCCAGCTGTTGATAGGTGTCTGTTTACACTGAGTCACAGAGAGAACACTGACCAACTGAGACACAACCTTCTCTAGACTCTAGCTAACACTCTCAGAAAGTTCTCATTCACTCCTACTCTAAACCAACCACTAATAAAGGTATTTTGAGTGTTATGGCAATCTATATATTTACTGAATTTTCACACAAATTCTTTATTTATTAGAGCCCAGATTGCAGATGAGTCATGTAGTCGTCAGCCTCCTGACCTGGTCCACCATGCCACTACAGAGGCCTGACCTGGTCCACCATGCCACTACAGAGACCTGACCTGGTCCACCATGCCACTACAGAGGCCTGACCTGGTCCACCATGCCACTACAGAGACCTGACCTGGTCCACCATGCCACTACAGAGGCCTGACCTGGTCCACCATGCCACTAGAGAGGCCTGACCTGGTCCACCATGCCACTACAGAGATCTGACCTGGTCCACCATGCCACTACAGAGACCTGACCTGGTCCACCATGCCACTACAGAGACCTGACCTGGTCCACCATGCCACTACAGAGACCTGACCTGGTCCACCATGCCACTACAGAGACCTGACCTGGTCCAGCATGCCACTACAGAGGCCTGACCTGGTCCAGCATGCCACTACAGAGACCTGACCTGGTCCACCATGCCACTACAGAGGCCTGACCTGGTCCACCATGCCACTACAGAGACCTGACCTGGTCCAGCATGCCACTACAGAGGCCTGACCTGGTCCAGCATGCCACTACAGAGACCTGACCTGGTCCAGCATGCCACTACAGAGGCCTGACCTGGTCCACCATGCCACTACAGAGACCTGACCTGGTCCAGCATGCCACTACAGAGGCCTGACCTGGTCCACCATGCCACTACAGAGATCTGACCTGGTCCACCATGCCACTACAGAGGCCTGACCTGGTCCACCATAACACTACAGAGACCTGACCTGGTCCACCATGCCACTACAGAGGCCTGACCTGGTCCACCATGCCACTACAGAGGCCTGACCTGGTCCACCATGCCACTACAGAGACCTGACCTGGTCCAGCATGCCACTACAGAGATCTGACCTGGTCCACCATGCCACTACAGAGGCCTGACCTGGTCCACCATGCCAGAGCCCTGTGACTCTGCTTGTGACTCTACACTAACTCTCTAATGATGAATATGTGTTTCCTCTACGGGAGGGGGGAGGGAGGGAGCTAGGAGGAGGGAGAGCGAGCGCGAGAGAGGGAGAGAAAGAAAGAGCCTCTGGGCGGGCCGCTGGGCAGCCTCTCAGTGTCAGTAGTAGGCCAGGCAGGGGAATGAGACAGCAGCCCAGGGAAGGGAAGGGAACAGCAGCTAGGGGTTAGGGTAGAGGGTTAGGGCTCTAACTCAATACGGCTGGGGCTAATGAACAGGGGGAGGCTGCTTTCTTTCATTAGAGGTGAGAGCACGCTGTGTCCCAAATGGCACCCTATTCCCTACATAGTGCAATACCTTTGAGTAGAGCCCTATGGCCCTGGTCAAAAGTAATATAATAATATACATGCAATTTACAAAAGTAGTGCACTACATAGGGAATAGGGTGCCATTTGGGACACTGTGTTTTATACACATGTACACGCTATGTCTGGACCCTGGGATCAAATGTTACAGGGCTGAGAGGAGAGGAGAGACCAGGCTGTGGTTTAACAAGCCTGGTTAGGACTAATCTGAAGTGATGGCCAAATTGCGAACCAGATTCTTAAAAACTCCAGGGTCTGAATAGCTGTGTTCATTCTTGTTGTAATGTCTGAAATTATTGCAGAGTGTCCATTGTGATGTGTAGAAAAACATGTAAAAGCAAATAGTTGAATGTATTTATTTTTTATTATGAAATTTACAAAATACTACAGTCATCTGTGTAGTGCAGAAGAGGTCAAGGGTCTGTAACTTTTTTCTGAACCCAAGTGACAACAGCAAACACACACACACTCCTGGGTGAATGTTTTGTCGGCAGCTTGGCATGGCGTGACACTAGTCGCCCCTCTCTCTGACCTCTCATCAACAGCACGCTCTCCCCTCCTGTCAGTCTCACCCGTCAACCCTTCTCACCTCCTTAGCTACATCTTAATAACACACAAATTAGGCCCTACAAATGGCATCCGCCGGCTGCCCTCATTATGTGTGTGTGTGTGTGTGTGTGTGTGTGTGTGTGTGTAAGGGGGTGGGTCCGTGTTTTCAATTTCCTCCCCTAATGGGCCAGTAATGTCTGGGAAGGGTGGGCAGCAGGAGTGTTCCGGGAGAAAAGCAGAGCCCCGGGACACTGACCTCACCAGACCCTAGAGGTCATGACCTTTGACCCTGGGAGCAGTGAGTAGCCGGCCCAGAGGGCTGGAGGTGGAGGGCCGCCGTGCTAGGGTTGGATTACTTCACTGTGTCTACTGCTGCTGTCACAAGACACACACACACACACACACTCACTCACAGACATACACACACAGACTGCTGCCGGCCGAGGTGATGTCAGAGAGAGAGCTCACACAAATAGTAAGACTGAGTCAAGATACAGAGAGAGAGACAGAGAGAGAGAAAGAGAGAGAGAGAGAGAGAGAGAGAGAGAGAGAGAGAGAAAGAGAGAGAGAGAAAGAGAGAGAAAGAGAGAGAGAGACAGACAGAGAGACACGAGAGAGAGAGAGAGAGAGAGAGAGAGAGAGAGAGAGAGAGAGAGAGACAGAGAGACAGAGAGAGAGAGAGAGAGAGAGAGAGAGAGAGAGAGAGAGAGAGAGAGAGAGAGAGAGAGAAAGAGAGAGACAGAGACAGAGACAGAGACAGAGAGACAGACAGAGAGAGAGAGAGAGAGAGAGAGAGAGAGAGAGAGAGAGAGAGAGAGAGAGAGAGAGAGAGAGAGAGAGACAGAGAGAGACAGAGACAGCGAGAGATACAGAAAGAGAGACAGTTTGGGAAATGAAGCTGTCACTTCTCAGTGACTTCTCACAATAACACATGCCACCACAGTGTGAGCTTATCAAGAAAGTGGTCCTTTGTTCAAATTAAGACCAGTTCTCATGTTTCATAACATGATGTGAACTCTACGGCGTCTACCGTCTAACTATATCATCATATCAAATAGGAATGTTTTCATATACCTTTAAAAACTTCAGTGAAGTAAAATTTGATGTCAATATCTGAAAGTGTACATCCGCTTTGGCATCTAAACCTATAATCTAGCTCACAATTACATTTTTTAACAATATAATGTGGGTATAATATCATTCTCCCATAGACCACATACCAATTCCTTTTCCTTTGAAATGGCCATACATATGATTTTTACATTAGGATGGCAAAGGAGTATTATTCTAGGGTTTTCATATTCCAATAAAAGTTGGGAAATTGTGGTGCTCCCTACGCCAGGGCTTGTATAGGAAGTGAAGGGGGTTTGGCTCAGAGGCTTTCTACCTCTTCCACACTGTTTGTTATTGCAATAGGGATTCGTGGTGGCTCCGTTTTTTTCACTTGAAGACCAATCCTGGACAGCCTCTGTGAACTCCTTAAAAACGCTTTTTCACCATAGAATCAAATAATCTAACATTCTGTGTGTGTATGTGTGTGTTTGATCAGCGCGATGGGAAAGAGCGTCATCAATTCCTATTTAAAGCCTGTTCAATGTGGCCATTTCATACAACGAGCCTTAGAACAAATTGACCTGCGTTTGCAATTCACTCTCAGTACAACGGATATGGGGATCTCTCTAAATTTCCCTGTGACTCAATTTAAAAGAATGTAACATTTACAGAGAAGAAAAAAAGACTAAAAGCGACCTATTAGGTCAGGACATTCTCAGCTTCTTCAGCCGACATATACGACAAGCATAAAAAAGGCTTACAATTCCAGAGAATATCTGAGAGAAAAAAATAAGTATTTTGGAAAATAAATCAAATGGGGGGTGTTAAGTTGGAGGGGGAGGAGTGTATTCGTAAATATCAATAAACAAGTCTTCCGTCTCGGAAGCTTCCTGCTTTATTTGATTAAACGGGGTGAAAAAGCAGAGCAGTCATGCTCCTTGCTTTTCTTCCTCTTCCCTTCCCCTGCAATCTTGGGCTCCCTTAATGGGAATCGGAAGTTTAAGTGGAGCAGCCTGGCTAGCCCCGGCCTAACCTCCCCATCTGGAGGGAGACTTGCCAGCCTTGGGGCTACTCCCAACCCTTCCCAGCTGTTGGGTTTGGGCCCTTTTTGTTTTCGTGGGCTTGAGAGAGCATATTTTTATAAATGATTGCCATATCCTCCACCAGCTGCTGACCCTACTCTCTCCGACTCCCGTGTCTGAACAGGGCATGGTTCTCATTTAGGGCCCCGGCCAGTGGCTCGCTGAGGGTCTTGACCCCGCCACTGTTAGCACGCTAGCACAACTGCTCTGACAGTTAGCACGCTAGCACAACAGCGCTATGTGTCAAAGACTTGGAGCTATTAGCACACTAGCAAGCACAACAGGTCTGAGTAAATGACTGGGGCCGAGCTCCCTGCCATCCAGGACCTATATACAAGGTAGTGTTAGAGGAAGGCCCTAAAAATTGTCAAAGACTCCAGCCACCCAAGTCACAGACTGTTCTCTCTGCTACCGCACGGCAAGCGGTACCGATACACCAAGTCTGGAACCAACAGGACCCTGAACAGCTTCTACCCCCAAGCCACAAGACTACTAAATAGTTAACCAAATAGATACCCAAACTATCTGCATTGACCCTTTTGACTCATCACATATGCTGCTGCTACTTTTTATTATCTATCCGGTTGCCTAGTCACTTTAGCCTCACCTATATGTACATGCAGTGCCTTCAGAAAGTATTCACACCCCTTGAGCTTTGCATACCTGGATATTACAATATTTGCCCATTATTCTTTTAAAAATTATTCAAGCTCTGTTAAGTTGGTTGTTGATCATTGATAGACAGCCATTTTCAAGTCTTGCCATATATTTTTCAACTCTAACTAAACCACTTAGGAACAATAAATGCAGTCTTGGTAAGCAACTCCAGTGTATATTTGGCCTTGTGGTTATTGCCCTGCTGAATGGTGAATTTGTCTCCCAGTGTCTGCTGGAAAGCAGACTGAAGCAGGTTTTCCTCTAGGATTTTGCATCTGCTTAGCTCTATTACATATATTTTTATCCTAAATAAGTCCCTAGTCCTTGCCAATGACAAGCATACCCATAACATGATGCAGCGACCGCCATGCTTGAAAAAATGAAGAGTGGTACTCAGTGATGTGTTTGCCCCAAACTTATCACTTTGTATTGAGGACAGAAAGTTCATTTCATTTTGTGCAGTATTACTTTACTGCCTTGTTGCAAACATGATGCACGCTTTTGAATATTTTTGTTCTGTACAAGCTTCCTTCTTTTCACTCTGTCATTTAGGTTAGAATTGTAGAGTAACTACAATGCTCTATCACAGCCATTAAACTATGTAACTGTTTTAAGCTGGGGTGTTAAAATCACCATTGGCCTCATGGTGAAATCCCTGAGCGGTTTCCTTCCTCTCCGGCAACTGAGTTAGGAAGGACGCCTGCATCTTTGTAGCGACTGGGTGTATCGATACGCCATCCAAAGCGTAATTGATAACTTCACCATACTCAAAGGGATATTCAGTGTCTGCTACCAATACGTGCCCTTCTTTGTGAGGCATTGGAAAACCTCCCTGGTCTTTGTGGTTGAATCTGTGCTTGAAAATCACTTCTCGACTGAGGGACCTTACAGATAATTGTATGTGTGGGGTACAGAGATGGGATAGACATTCAAAAATCATGTTAAACTCTAGTATTGCACACAGAGTAAGTCCATGCAACTAATTATGTGACTTGTTAAGCAACTTCTTACTCCTGTACTTATTTAGGCTTGCCATTCCAAAGGGGTTGCATACTTATAGACTCAAGACATTTCAGCTTTTCATTTTTAATGAATTCGTAAAAAATAAATCAGTTATTTTTTTCTACACTTGACATTATGGGGTATTGTGTGTAGATCAGTGACCTACAATCTCAATTCAATCCATTTTAAATTCAGGGTGTAACACAAAATAAATGTGGAAAAAGTCAAGGGGTGTGAATACTTTCTGAAGGCACAGTATCTACCTCAATTACCTCGTACCCCTGCACATCGACTCGGTACTGGTACTCCCTGTATATAGCCAAGTTATCGTTACTCATTGTGTATGTATTCCTCGTGTTATAATTTTTCACTCTGCATTGTTGGGAAGTAAGCATTTCACTGTTAGTCTACACATGTTTTATTTAGTTTTATTTGAGTGTTCGCACGCTAGCACAACTGAACAGGTTTATGTGTTAGAGGCTGTAAGCATTTTAGCTCAACAACCCAAGAGCTCTATGTATTAATGGCTTGGAGCAGTTAGCCCAAAAGGTCTGTGTGTTAACGCCTTGGGAGATGAGACAGTTAGCACACTAGCACAGCCAAACATAACAACAAAGAGTGACAGGAAGAGTAGGAGTAAGAGAGACACCTTGGCTGACTTCTTAGTAAAACTTTTAAACCCCCAGACTACCTGCTCTCCTGAAATACCAGTCCCCCCGCATGTGAAAAGGGGCTGGCCAGGCACCGGGTGTTGATGAAAGATGGATCAGGCCTTGTTAGCGCGGAGGTGGGTGGTGGTGCCAGCGCACGGCATCCAGGGAGGGATGGAGGGGGGCAGCATGTTTGTGCTGCTCCATTATGTATGACGGCCTGGCTGTTGGATTATTCACAAGGCCAGAGACTCCTCAGGTGAGGGTGACACAGCACCACAGCCAAACAGGCCTGTTCTTTCACAGTTTGTGTGTGTGTGTCTGCAGACTTTTTCACAGCTGGCTGGTGGCCACTTACACACACCTTCTTTACAATTATATTGTAGTAGGCACATGCACAATGTATATGTATAGAGAAGAATACCAAGCATAGCTACATACACAAGCACACACACACCCCCACTTGGTGCTTTGTGCGGTCGACACTTTCCCTCTCCCAACCTCCCGTTGCCTCCCGTTTCACCCGTGTCCGACAGAGAGAGACACGCACCTCGTTTCCCTGCTCTGCCTGGTAATTGCACAGTAATACTTCATTATGGCAGGGCTGTAATTTGGAACCAGACACTTCAAAGCAACTACAACCTCTTCACGGGTGGCCACGGTTACTGTAAGTCCACCCAACGGTCGTTCTGTTTGGACTGCTATTGTATTTGGCTTACCGGAACCTTCCAAAATACACACGGAATGGCAATCACTGCGTATTTCTGCATTATAATTGTGGTGCTGATTACAAAGTATAGGATAAATGGCTGAAATTGGGGCCGGCTGGAGAGCCAAAGAGAACACACAGTAGAACTAACAGTGAACACGAGAGAGACTTCTAGTCAGACACCGTGGAGGAGCTGAAACTACTTCTGTGGTTGTCAGTTGTTGACCTGGGGTGTGTTCAGGAGGACCAAACGTTCAGAGGTGTTGCAAAAAACACTTTGAAGATCAATGAGTTGCATTCAAGGATTAATGTTTGGGATGTTATGGTATTGACAGATACCCCCAGGGCAGGTGTGAGGGTGAGTGGAGTGTGAGGGGGCAGTGTGTATAATGTGTGTGCTGCATGTCTACAGTATGGAGTGAGAGATGGGGCTATGTGGAGTGCAAGTGTGCGCGGGACGTGGTCTGTGTGTGGGGTAGACAGAGAGACAGACATAGAGGACGACCTATGGACTAGGGACTCACTGGGCACAACAGAATCACATGCTGCTTATTTGGGTTGGAGGTTGGAGACATTCAGTCTCCAGGTCAGGAGACATGGTTCACACTCAGACTTAGCGGTGTTCACTCAGGGCTTACTCAGGCTTAGCCGTTTGGGTTTTACCCCAAAATTAAACAGCTTTATTCATTAATTAGGGTCAGTAGTTTATTAGTAGAATGCAGTAAAGAGTGTGGAGATATAGATGGTGTGTCTGTCTGTATCATACACAACAGAGTAGTACATGAAGGCCCAATGTGTGAGTGAAGTCAGAAAAGGTGTAGCCTACACACTAATGGACTACAATGTCTACATAGGCTGGCTGTGTAGTGTTAAGAGTCTACAACAGGGTGCGCAGTGCTAACCGTAGGGTAGGACCCGTGAGTCCAGAGATAATTATAGAGTTTAAACAAAGCCCTGCCACCTCCCCTTCCTCCCTCAGTATAAATAATTGAACACACACGGTCACACACACACACACCACACTCTAACACACACTCTGCTCCTGGCTCTCCTTGTTGTGTTCATTATACACACACGGTCACACACACAGAGCCAGGGGGCTACACCATGCAAGGAAATCTCTCTCTCGCCCAAAATACAAACACACACACACACACACAGAGTTATGGTATCATGCTCAGATGAGCTGGTGTTTCTCTAACCACCTCAAAACTGAAAGGAGCGGTCGCACGTGAGTGTGTACAAAATTATACATGTTTCCATCTATGCTTGTGGGCCACAAATGTGACAACACAGACTTCTCCTTATGCTTAGACTTTAATGTCTCTACAGGCAGTCAACATTAGAGCAACACTGACGATGTCCATATACAGTTGAAGTCGGAAGTTTACATACACTTAGGGGTTGGAGTCATTAAAACTCGTTTTTCATCCACTCCACTAATTTCTTGTTAACAAACTATAGTTTTGGCAAGTCGGTTAGGACATCTACTTTGTGCATGACAAAACTAATTTTTCCAACAATTGTTTACAGACAGATTATTTCACTTATAATTCACTGTATCACAATTCCAGTGGGTCAGAAGTTTACATACACTAAGTTGACTGTGCCTTTAAATAGTTTGGAAAATTCCAGAAAATGATGTCATGGCTTTAAAAGCTTCTGATAGGCTAATTGACATCATTTGAGTCAATTGGAGGTTGTACCTGTGGATGTAATTCAAGAACTACCTTCAAACTCAGTGCCTCTGTGCTTGACATCATGGGAAAATCAAAATAAATCAGCCAAGCCCTCAGAAGAAAAAAATTGTAGACCTCCACAAGTCTGGTTCATCCTTGGGAGCAATTTCCAAACGCCTGAAGGTACCGCGTTCATCTGTACAAACAATAGTACGCATGTATAAACACCATGGGACCACACAGCCGTCATACCGCTCAGGAAGGAGACGCGTTCTGTCTCCTAGAGATTAACGTACTTTGGTGCGCAAATCCCAGAAAAACAGCAAAGGACCTTGTGAAGATGCTGGAGGAAACAGGTACAAAAGTATTTATATCCACAGTAAAGAGAGTCCTATATCGACATATCCTGAAAGGCCGCTCAGCAAGGAAGAAGCCACTGCTCCAAAACCGCCATAAAAAAGCCACACTACGGTTTGCAACTACACATGGGAACAAAGATCGTACCTTTTGGAGAAATGTCCTCTGGTCTGATGAAACAAAAATAGAACTGTTTGCCATAATGCAATCGTTATGTTTGGAGGAAAAAGGGGGTTGCTTGCAAGCCGAAGAACACCATCCCAACCGTGAAGCACGGGGGTGGCAGCATCATGCTGTGGGGGTGCTTTGCTGCAGGAGGGACTGGTGCACTTCACAAAATAGATGGCATCATGAGGAAGGAAAATTATGTGGATATTTTGAAGCAACATCTCAAGACATCAGTCAGGAAGTAAACGCTTGGTCGCAAATGGGTCTTCCAAATGGACAATGACCCCAAGCATACTTCCAAAGTTGTTGCAAAATGGCTTAAGGACAACAAAGTCAAGGTATTGGAGTGGCATTCACAAAGCCCTGACCTCAATCCTATAGAAAATGTGTGGGCAGAACTGAAAAAGCGTGTGCGAGCAAGGAGGCCTACATACCTGACTCAGTTACACCAGCTCTGTCAGGAGGAATGGGCCAAAATTCACCCAACTTATTGTGGGAAGCTTGTGGAAGGCTACCTGAAACATTTGACCGAAGTTAAACAATTTAAAGGCAATGATACCAAATACTAATTGAGTGTATGTAAACTTCTGACCCACTGGGAATGTGATGAAATAAATAAAAGCTGAAATAAGTCACTCTCTCTACTATTATTCTGACATTTCACATTCTTAAATAAAGTGGTGATCCTAACTGACCTAAGACAGGGAATTTTTATTACGATTAAATGTCAGGAATTGTGAAAAACTGAGTTTAAATGTATTTGGCTAAGGTGTATGTAAACCTCCGACTTCAACTGTATTATACGGTCTATCAGTGTCCGTATAGTGTTATAATGTCATCATGTAATGTAAACAATGCAACAATGTTACTGTACAGCAATATAACATTAATGTGCATACAGCACAGGACAACACGGAAACAGACATGTTACAAATATCACAGATATGGAAAAACATCCAAAATAGATTAGAACGTTGACAGTGACAGTCAAAATAAAAGCACTCCTGGTAGGGGTGTGAGAGGGGCTTAGCTAGCTTATATATCTACGATTAACACATTAACAACAGGACAGGAGTGATCGAGGTACACATCTGGCTATACACTGAGTGTACAAAACATTATGAACACCTGCTCTTTCCATGACATACTGTAGACTGACCAGGTGAATCCAGGTGAAAGCTATGATCAATTATTAATGTAACTTGTTAAATCCACTTCAATCAGTGTAGATGAAGGGGATTTTTAAGCCTTGAAACAATTGAGACATGGATTATGTAAGTGTGCCATTCAGAGGGTGAATGGGCAAGACAAAAGATTTAAGTGCCTTTGAAGGGGGTATGGTAGTAGGTGCCAGGCGCACTGGTTTGAGTGTGTCAAGAACTGTAACGCTGCTGGGTTTTTCATGCTCAACAGTTTCCCGTGTGTATCAAGAATGGTCCACCACCCAAAGGACATCCAGCCAACTTGACACAACTGTGGGAAGCATTGGAGTCAACATGGGCCAGCATCCCTGTGGAACACTTTCGACACATTGCACAATCCACGCCCTGACGAATTGAGGCTGTTCTGAGGGCAAAAGGGGGTGCAACTCAATATTATGAAGGTGTTCCTAATGTTTTGTACACTCCGTGTAGTGTTGGAGAGGGGAGGGGGGTATATTTTGACAGAGGGAGGAGAGAGCTACTCTCACACATATGAGGTCATCTCTACATAGCACTGGCCTTGATGTGCACTACTAACCTCCATGGTCAAAAAGAAAAGACAAACACGTTCTGCTCATAAGCCACACTATACAATAAATATGTGCCTTGTTCGCAGCCCCTAAGGGCGAATGCTGTTCAGTGTTCACTGTGCCTACCCATATGTAGCAATACAACACATCAAGCACACAATGAGAGAGGCAGCTGGGGCCACTTTCACTCTCACAGTTTCTCTCAGTTTACAGCTGCAGGCTGGTAGTACCCTGACACTGCTCTGACCTGGCAGCCATTTCGGGGTCAATCTCTGAGCTGACATGGAGTCGACTCTCTCTATAGGCTCCTGAAAACAACTTCGGACTGCTGCGACCGGTGTGCTTTTTTACAGTGGGGTTCGCAGGGTCCCTTATAGTGGTCCTACCCTCATGGCAGACAGACAGACAGACAGACACAGACAGACGTCCTCTGTACTCTATGGAACCACCCAGCGCTGGCCTGCGGTCCTCTCCTCCATCTCTCCTCTCGCCTTTCCTCTTCACTCTCTCACAGTGATGGCAAATCAATAAAGGAAGTGGAAGGAGGAGATGTTGGAATGGAAATGCATGCTTTAGAACATAAAAGGAGAGCAAAATAAATCGAAATGACAAATAAATATAAATATGGGCAGAGCGGGCCTCCTTTAGGATATACCTGCAGAAAACAAAACACAAACAAAAACAAAAAAACAGTCTCGTTTTACATTTCTTCTCCTTCCCAGCATACAAATCCATTCCATCATTTTACTGAGCTACTGTTTTCGAAAGGGGCGGTGTGATCGTGAGTGGCGGGTACATGCACCCTATCAGAAGCCTACTAGATAGAGTCTGGAAACGCCTCTTTTGTGTATCCTAGGCCGGGCAGTTCCTCTAAATTGCCCATTAGGCTGGCAATGGTGCCTTCTGAATAAGAAAGGAAAGGCACTGAGGAGACAGGATACAACCTGTTACAGCTCAGCTCCAGCTCAGAACCAGGAATTATATCAACTGTACCATAGAGTCAAACTACACACACAAAGGAAGCACAAATACACAGTTTTTCCTTGGCTCTGACTGGCATCAGGGTAACTGTTATATCACGTCATAGAAATGTGAATTGGGAAAAAACCTTTAGTACAGTATTCATGTGTTTATGTTTGTGTGTTGGAGTGGATGCACGCTCATGTGTGACTGGTTGTGTCGCTGAGTAATGCAAAAGTGTTAGTGAGTAGTGGTCTGTGCTGCCTGTCTGTCAGTGGTCTAATTTTGAGCAGGTCCTGTGTGTGTGTGTGTGTGTGTGTGTGTACGTGCCTGCTGTGTGTGTGTGTTTGTGTGTGTGTGTGTGTGTGTACAGGCCTGTATGGATAATGAGTGCAGTGTGCAGCAGAGCTCTTATTTGCCCATCTTAACTCAATTAAAATGGAATAAAGGAGCAGCAGCTCTGACCCCCACATGAACTACTGCTCTGATCTCTCCCCTCCTCAGATGAATCTGTCTGTCTGCTCACTAATCATGCTCCCAAACTGGCAACCCAACCCACCACCCACATACAACGCCTGAATGTGGCAAAGAGATGTGGTGGGTATGGCATGTCTGGCTGATCTTTAAACACACACATTAAGGGTCATATACCAAACACAGACACACAAATCAACACTGAGTCAGGTTTTGAATCAGTTCCAGTCAATTCAGGACGTACACTGAAATTCCAATTCTCTTCAATTCTTTTCAATTAGGAATATTTGGAATTTTCGAATTTCGGAATTAACCACAATCCTGCTGAGTCTCCCTCACATAAGCTAAGCAAAGAGCAGTGCTTCACTGAGCAGTTATGTTATCTTAAAGTTCAACGTTGCTTCTCCTCTTTCTCTGTCTTTCTCACACTACCAGCTGACAGTTACACAGTAGCCCAGTGTATGTGCCTGGGGTGAGAGAGCCATTACCACGCCGCTGAGGAAGAGAGGAAGAAAGGGGGGATACACAGGAAGAGGGGCGGCAGCAATGTGCACTGACCATTAAGAGAGGAAGAGGACGTGTGTGTGAAAGGCCAGGTTATAAATATCCAGCGTTTAACATGCACCGGCATGTCACAGGAAAAGGGAGAGTTGAGCTTGGGTGATCGCAGGAAACTAAACTAAAAGTGTGTGAGTGCGCGCGTTTGAGGGAAGACAGTTAGTTATGTGTGGGGTGCTTTCCTGTAGCGACACTAAGCACATTTTTGGCCCCAAAAACATTGGACTAGGCTAGGATAAATACCTCAAAAGTCAGTCTGAAAGTGATGGAGAAATGTCAAAGTATAGCAAAGTATACTAAGTTCAGTATAATATGTGGCCTCCATAGAGACTGCAGTGTTGCTACTGACATGGAGACCAGACACCTGCACTGGTCAGTCCGCTCCATTCTACGCAGAGAAACAGAGAGAGAAACAAGGCAGCTGCACTTCAACAAAACAACCACGACCCATCCCTTGCCCAGGACAATCAATCACACCACTTGTTTTTAAGGAGGTGACAAACAATATCACCCACCACCCACCCCCATACCTCCTTCCCACTCCATAATAAATATGCTAAATGTATCTACAGTCCAGTGGGCCAAGGGTTAAGCCTTGAGGATACAGGCAGTGTGGGTGGTTTTCCCTCCCTTCGTCTCTCTCTAAAAACAAAGGGAAGATGGCTCCTCAACCGTCTGTTCAGAATGCAACAGCTGTTAGTCGCAGAGCATTTTCTGCTAATTTGCCGAAACAGATATTTTAAAGAGCGGGGGCATTTATTTACATAACGGGCACAAGGCTGGGCACAGAGACAACAACAACAACAACACACACACACACACACACACCCTGGCCATTTCTCATTCACCGCTCCAGATGGAAATGAAAAGTGTGGCTTTCTTTCTTCCACCTCCTGCTCTCTAATAGAATCATGACCGGGATCAGAGCGGAGAGGAGCGGGTAAAGACTACGGGACCACAAGTGAGAGTGATGCGATAGTGAGCCCATCCTAATGGAAGTGACTGACTATATTAGCACAGTACAGTGGTGCGGTGGATATTACATTACCAACGCTCACTAGGCTCATGTTTATGGAGGATAGAGGAGGGAGGCAACAAGCCCAGCAGAGCTGTAAGAATCATTAGTGTCAATATGCTAGCCCAGCACCCTGCGGCCATTACTGCTCCAGGTCTGGAGAATAGTAGAATACCATTTACAGATAACATACAAAATCATTCAGTGACTCTTAAACAGAGGCAGTGTTTATCTGCGCCTCAAATGGCACCCAATTCCCTACAAAGTGCACTACTTTTGACCAGGGCCCCAAGGAAATAGGGTGCCATTTGGGATGCTGCCAGTGTATAGGCGTCAGTGTTAAAAAGGTCAGCGCCTTGCTGCATGTTAATGGTCCCAGCTTTAAAGGCTAGGAGAGTGAGGGAGCTAGCAATGGTGAGGCTAGCACTGAAGCTATAGTCATGTGACTAACAGTGGCATAGCATTAAACCAACACGGGTTGAAAACTGGAGTTCCAGGACTGGAGTTGGCGTTCGACTCTATCCGGTCACATCTCTCTCCTCCCTTTCTTCACCTTTTCACCCCAGTTCTATCGTTTCGTGACAAATGTCTACTTTCTGTCTCTCCTCTGCTGTCATTGGGTGTGGTGACACCTCTGGAGTGTACTGTAAATTAACCACGAATCTGTGGTCTCATCCTGCCACCGCAGCGCCTGCCTCATTTACCAACGGGAACGACAGGAAGAGAGCAGAGACACTAACATGTCATCAAGGCATCTGCTCAGATGATCTCAGACTAAATAAGACAACCTTCAACCTTTAATGGGACAGATCACAGCTATGTTGCTGTCGCTCTGTGGATCAGAGCCCCAACACAACAGAGGTCAGTGTGTGTTTGTGCGTGCCAGAGCGTTGTATGCCCTTACAGTACAAAACTAATGTGAAAAATCCTTGTGTATGTGTGCAAGTCTGAGCTCTGAGTGTGTGGTGTGTGTGTGTGTGTGTGTGTGTGTGTGTATGTGTGTGTTCCCAGATTTAATAACCAGCAGAAAGATCAGAGCTCAGTGAAACTGTCACGATCTCACACTGATATAAACTGTGACAAAAATATGGAGCTTTCAACAGCAATAGTGTCTGGCCCTGTGATGTGAGCTAAATACTCAAACTCTTTTATCTGTATGTTTATTGAGCCTCCTGTACTATGTTTTCTAGCCATATTGGTTTTCTCTCTCTCTCTCTCTCATATCTCTAATATAGCCAGCTGACACTACTATTATACCAAATATGGAACAACCACGCATGCAAACCAAGACACACTGCTGTCCGTGTAGTAAGACTCTTGCTCCAGCCTAGCTCCCTGGGACATGGCCAGATGCCCTGAGCTTGCCCCACTGCTCGGTGCCATGTTAGCCTTGCATGACAGCCAGCCATAAACACACACACGGACAGATGGGTGAGGAGGTGGGCCGCGTCATTTGTAAAGTGAAAGGAGTGAGGGGAATGTGTGTCTTGCTTTTGAATAAGCTGCATTCACTCCAACTAGGAACAGTCAAGAGGAGAGATGGTTAATGCAAATGTGTGTGTGTGTGTGTGTGTGTGTGTCTACATTTCTTACTTGCTTATCGGCAGAATTTAATGAACCAAGAACGACCTTGATCAGCAGCAGAGAACAGAGAACATAGGACGCCCCTCCTCCTCCCCTCTTTCTCTCTGTCCCTCCTGCCAGCCTTTGCCTTCAACATTCATCAAGTGTGTGTTTTTGATCTCTCAGCCACATCACACGTGCCCTCCAATCAGCCTCCACTGCCTCTACGGCTTTCACTGGCCTGCACAGATCAGTACACACATACACGCACGCACACACACACACCTAAACACGCACACACACACGCCGGCAAGAGTGCAGCAGGTACCATTTATCACATTTCGCTTTTGATTAAGTTTGGGCACAGTTCATGTAAAAAGGCCATGAGCAGGGTAAATGATTTGAAAGGGAGACAGAACGAGAGAGAGAGAGAGAGAGAGAGAGAGAGAGAGAGAGAGAGAGAGAGAGAGAGAGAGAGAGAGAGAGAGAGAGAGAGAGAGAGAGAGAGAGAGAGAGAGGAGAGAGAGAGAGAGAGAGAGAGAGAGAGAGAGAGAGAGAGAGAGAGAGAGAGAGAGAGAGAGAGAGAGAGAGAGGGAGAGAGGGAGAGAGAGAGAGAGAGAGAGAGAGAGAGAGAGAGAGAGAGAGAGAGAGAGAGAGAGAGGGAGAAATAACATTACCCTTCGCTTTACCCTTTTCTACATGCTGCCTCTGCAACTGCTGCCAAGGGATGTTAAAACTAAAAGGGTTCCCTAACACATCATAACTCCATAGAGTAGTAGAGTGGCGAGGAAGGGAAACCGAGGGCTCTACCATTCTGCATCCCCCATCCCTCCACTCCATCTCGGCCTCGCCTGCAGTCTTAAGCCGTTGGCATGGCGTCGGGTCATTTGTTGCACTTACATTTTGAGAAGTTATTTTTGGAGCGGGTGGCCTGATCCCCCCCGACAACACTCAGGTTACCAGGAGACCAACAGGATTTGAGGATCTTCTCTCGTAATGTGTCCCAAATGGCACCCTATTCCCTACATAGTGCACTACTTTTCACCAGAGCCCTATGAGCCCTGGTCAAAAGAAGTGCACTTTGTAGGGAATAGGGTGCCATTTGGGACGCAGACTCTGTTCCAGATTACTGGATTACTTCCTTCATACATCTGCTTCACTATGAGAGAATAACATCATGAAGTTTTTACCCTGCTAAACTAAATCTGTCTGTTGGCCCCTAATATTTTGCTCCCTATCGTGTTGTTCTACAAATCCCTCTTCTCACTCACTCCTTCCCCAATGCTCTCGCTCTCATTTGTTTTCAAAACCAGGAGGATCTTTTGATGTTTATGTTTTTACAGTGACAAACTGGACAGGAGGTGACTAAACACACACTCACTCCCAAGACTCTCTTCCGCCTGCCAAACGACAAAACCAGGCCACACCATTTCAATTATGGGGGAGATATTCGATAATAAAAATGCTCATGTTGTAGTCTTTACGAGATGAGCCCTTCCGCTGAACCCGTGTTACAGAGGCCTTCACCAAGAAACAACAGAACACAGAAAGAGACAGAGAGAAATGACTCCCTCTCAGTTCATAAGGTAACAAAACTTCCAGCAAAGGTAATGAGCTAATTGTGGCTTTTTGAAGTCAACTCCTTTTATTGGGTTCCATGTGTGTTATTCTTCAGAGTCTATAAAGCATTTAAGTTTCTCTTGCAGTCATTACCAAAAACATTTAAAGAAAAAAGGAGAGTTCATCAAAGCGGCTGGAAATCCAGGGTATTAATTATGCTAAATGGAGAAAGATGGCAGCTTGCCTTCGATTTACGAATATGATCTCTTTGCTTTGGCGGAAAATACTGTGTGTATGTGTGTCCACCACACCACAAGGAGGTAGTATACTGAAACACCAACACACAATTTCGCACATGCACGCAAGCACAAAAGTGCAACAACTAATTCATGATACATTTATGTGCTCATATCATTTGATTATGTAAAATGTTCATGTCAGGCCCAGCATGTCTAAAACTCTTTAAGCTTTGGTAATGACCCTGGTGTTTCAATATCATTACTCCTAGGGCCAAGCCTACCTGCCAGAGCCATAAACATTTCTCTCTCCTCCTTTCTACCCCCCGCAGCGTGCAGGAGCTTCCTTTATCTGGCACGTGTCACAGAGATGGAGATTTATGAGCTGAACATTGCAACTGTTAGACAGGCCGTTGAGGAAAAGGACAGAGGAGAGGAGGGAGGGAGGAAAGAGAGGGTAAAAAGGCAGAACAGAATGTTTGCGGAGGAGAGGACGACTAGGTTTTTTCTTCTTCCAGCAGTTTGCTTTAGAACTCTCACGGGGCCATAGATCAAAACGACGTGTGTATGTAGCAGAGTTCTACTGGTCAACATGAAGAGAAATACAGATTAGACTGCTGTCTCCATAAATATTACACACAGGTGGTTATAAGCATTGGAACACATGCTATAAGCATTTATAATAGCTTATGGCTCCTTAAGATACAACATAATATCATAAATACTGAGAGAGCAACTACAATGAGAGAGAGAGAGAGAGAGAGAGAGAGAGAGAGAGAGAGAGAGAGAGAGAGAGAGAGAGAGAGAGAGAGAGAGAGAGAGAGAGAGAGAGAGAGAGAGAGAGAGAGAGAGAGAGAAAGGATGAGAGAGAAGTGGACAGGAATAGCTAGCTGAATGAAAGAGAAGCCGGGAAGGCGCTGGCAGGGAGCATCGAGGGAGTTGTCTGAGGAGAAACAGTGTCCGTTTGTGGCTGGTGATAATACTTTCCATTCAGCGGGGGCTCGTGGCCGCTCGCTGCTGACTCTCCTGATTGCAGGCTGGCGCCCTGCTGGCGAGCCCAGTGCTGCTGAAATTAAATCCACTCTGTTCAGTTATAAATTATAATGCTCTACAAACAACACCCCCACTGGGAACAGGGAGAGAGGGAGGAGAGAGGAGAGAGGAGAGAGACAGAGGTGAGAGAAAGGGAGGGAGAGAGAGAGAGAGGGAGTTTGAATGGGTGAGGGAAAGAGTGAGGGAGAGAGAGAGGAAGCGGGGGGGAGAAAAAGAGGGAGAGAGAGAAGAGAGGGAGGATGAGGGAGAGAGGGAGAGAGAACTGACAGAAGAAGAAAACAACAAAAGAGGAGAGACAGAGAAGGAAAGCTGGAACGTCATCTTGCCCTCAAAGATCAGTGCTCACAGACCATGTGGACAGAGGGACACTCACAGACCATGTGGACAAAGGGACACTCACAGACCATGTGGACAGAGGGACACTCACAGACCATGTGGACAGAGGGACACTCACAGACCATGTGGACAGAGGGACACTCACAGACCATGTGGACAAAGGGACACTCACAGACCATGTGGACAGAGGGACACTCACAGACCATGTGGACAGAGGGACACTCACAGACCATGTGGACAGAGGGACACTCACAGACCATGTGGACAGAGGGACAGGAGAGAAAGGTGTATGTGTGTACTAGAGCAAGAAAAAGCAGGGAACAACAGAGGAAAAGAGACTGTGTAAAAGCCTTCTGGACTTGGAGGTAGATCTATTGGGTCTGTAGTGTTCTAACTGTAGCAGGCTGTAAACTACAGTACCTCATGGCCTAGTCACAGCTAGTACTGAACAATACTTTAATAAGTCTGCTCCACATACTGAATGCATGTTCCACGCGCTTGGAATAAGACTTATACGATAATATAGAGATGACACAAAGCTTCCTATCCTGTCAAACAGCTTCAATAACATCCAGCCAGCCATGTATGTGTTGACCCAGATGAGGGGTTGTTTTAAGATCAACAGAGTGTGTTCCTCCAGCACTGTGGGGGTCTCTGTCGCGCTCCGCCGTGCTCTTTGTCCTTCAGCACAGCTCTGGTCTGGGGATCTGGGACAGCCTGGGCCACACCAGGCCCTTCCACGGGTGACAGCTCTGACAGATGGCACCCTATTCCCTATATAGTGCACTACTTTTGACAAAAGCCTATCAAAAGTAGTGTACTATATAGGGAATAGGGTGGCATTTGGGATGTCAGTTGCTCGGCACTTCCAGCGACACGGGAAGAAGCCAGTGGTCACCACCCACACCAACAAGGAGCTAAATGAGCCTTCAGAGATGGAGAAAGAGGAGAAACCTGGCCACACACAGCTCTGTCATCTCCGCTACTCAGGGTATTGGGACTGAGTCAAATTAGTGTGTTTAACTGCAGGGGCAACTGAGCGCACCAGTTCTCACCTCTCAATGACAGTCAACAGACTCAATATGAAACATAGGCTACACACTCCTATGTGGCTATACATGTCTCAAACAGCTACCAGTTTGACACTTCAAGGAAAATGTAAGTTGTTTTTGTTTCTTGCTGATATTCTATTTTGAATCATGCTAGGTTGCAAACAACACAACTTGAAAAGAACCTGGTCAGATTTGAATCTGCCTAAAATGATCAGAGGTAGAAAGCCTGACAAACAGGTAGAGAAACAGAAAGACAGGGGGGAGGTGTGAGTGTGTGAGTCTGTGTGTCGGGAGTCAACAGGCATCAACCAGTTCAAAGTGCTGTCTCAGCACCAGCCAGCCAACCCAGCCAGTATGTTGTGTCTGTCTGTCTGTCTGTTTCACCTGGAGAGCAGCAGCCCAAAGCAGAGGTGACAGTTAGGGACTTCAACCCAGTCACACAGCAGCTGAGCTGACAAACACAGACAGACAGCCAGGGAGGTAGGGGAAACACAGACGCCACCACTGCAGTCAGAACAGAATATACACACTGCTTAGATAAAATGTGACATTTTTAATGCGTTTGTGTTTGTGTAAGTGCCAAGGTATGTTTTTAAGAAGCTGCAATGCAATGATAGGCCAGGCTGATCTAGTCACTCGGAGGGGATATTTAAGTAGTACAAAGAACACACTAAAGTGGGCACACAGGGAAAATGGCTCCAGATGAAGTTATCTGACAAACCTTCTAAACACTGCTGAAATCTGTCGCCAAGGACTGAGTGGATAATGGTGTCATCCCTGTAACCATAGACAGAACGGAGTGTAGTTGTCATCTCCGTAAGCATAGAGAGAGCAGAATGAGGTTGTCATCTCCGTCGCCGAGGGCAGAACAGCAGTCGTGACGTCATCCCCGTCGCGGGAAGAACAGCAGCAGCATAATTACGAGCACCTGTCTGCAAGCATACGGTCAAAAATAGCCCCGGTAACCGCTCCAGCGGTCCAATCGCTGGGCTTCTGTTTTCCCCTCCCTGCCAATTAGAGAGCGATCGGATGAGCAAACAAAGCATTATTGGCCGGTTAAGTCGGGCTCTCATCTGCAGGGTTTTCTTGTGCTTTTCCTCACGAGACTCCAACATCTGCAAACACCTGATAGGCGAGGCCAGGCATGGACCCGCAGCCGGTAGCCCAGTGCTGGGGTTAAATTGTTACCACCTTTCCCTAAGCCCATCGCCGACAATTAACAATATGGCCGCTCCACTTCAAAGCCTCCACTGGCTGAAGGGGTTAACCTCTCTGCTCCGGAAGATTTGTTTTTGATTTTCACGAGATCCCCAGACCCTTTCATCTCTCTCCGTTCTCCATTTCTTCCTCTCTGCTTCCACAGGGGTAAAGGCAGGGCAACAGGAGTTGCGGAAGATTTGCCGATTTCGGTGAGATATTTGGGCCACAATTTCCTCCACGCTTGCTTAACTGAAACAAACAGACTTGTAAAAACTTTATTGAGATTCAAAAGTAATGGAGCTACTTGAGTGTGAGAAAATGTCTTCACATTCATATGAGAGCACTTAAAAAGTGTAGCACTTAAAAATAACTGATGTTCAGGAAAGAGAGTGTGAGTCATGGGAGCATGCTTGACGATTATGGGCATCTTTTTGCATGTTTGGGGAAATTAGAATCCTTGTTTGAGTCTCATGAGATGACCGGTTTTCCTAGCAATTAGTTTTACAGCCTCTTAAACAGGTTGGGGAGAAGTAGTGTACACTACTCTGGTCTGAGGCCAGTGACATAGAAAGAGTATGTGTGTGAGAGAGAGAGAGGAGAGAGAAAGGGAGGAAAGAGAGAGAGAGATAGAGCGAGAGAGAGAGAGGAGAGAGATGGAGGGAGGGAGAGAGAAATAAGGTGAGAAAATGAAAAAGGAAAGAGTCAGAGAAAAATATACAAACATTTCAAAGGGGTAGCGTGTGAATTAAGGGGGTAGACAGACCAATCCCCCTTTCTTTAGAACCTCACACACCTCTTCATCTCAGAGGAGCCAGTCATTAGCCCCTGCTGACTATTCCCCTGCCACATTTGCCACCTCCCTACGTGTCAGTGGAAGGGGATATTGGCTTTGGTAGTACCAGGCTTGGGTGACCTCCCTGGCCGTCCAGTTAACTGAACCCTCCTGTACAGATAAGCAGTGCACTTGACCGTGTCTCCCTCTCCGTCTGGTTAGCGCCCTGTGTGTGTGTGTGGGTATGTGAGTGAGTGTGTGTGGTGGGTCCGGGGAAGCAGGGTGTGAAAGGCTGCCCTCCCCACAGCCAGCCCTGCAGCACTCAGCAGCAACTGGAGCAAATACGTTTAGGAATTAAGACTGGGGAGAAGGGAAGGGGGGATTGGCCTGGGGTGTGTGTGCAAAGAGGTGTGTGTACATGCCCATGTCTGTGTGTGTGTGTAGGAGGGAGTCGTGCTGCTCTTTTGCAGTGCTATACCAGCCCCTGCTAGCCGCCCCCAGGATGTGGCCTGTCACTTCACATAGCTGGTGATGAGAGGCAGAGACGTGAGGAGAGGTGAGGACGGCAGCACACACAGGAGGGAGGGAGAGAGAGACTGGTGGGAATGACTTCATGCAGGGCAAACAGCTCAGTAGGGTAGAGCAAGAACCAGAGGAAGCATCCCTCCCATCCTCACTTGTTCGCTCCCTCCTATCACCCCCCTTCCCCAAAACACAAATCCTGGCTCTTCAGTAGGAATCAAAACGTGGTTTTGCCATTAAAAGGCCTGATCCCCTGGTTGGTTCTGATCTAATTTGGCTAAACACTGCCATATGTCTGCTATCAATCACACAGTAAGACAGGACAGGCTCCGAACACACCACAGCACCACACCACAGATCCTCTCAACTCACATTATAAAAAAAGTCACCAGCCTAGATGATATTAGTGTTAAATCCCTATTTGACCACATATTTCACCCCAAAAATATACATATCCATCCTATTGGCACAAATAAAATCCCCCCGTCAGCCCCAATGCCCTGTACTTGACACAGAGTGATCAATATAGAGAATTTATTGCACACAGTTCCCCGCTATCTAGACTTCTGAAATCAAAGACGCTATGTCACTCACACAGTCTGCCTGTTCTCCCTCCACTCCCTTTCCTCACCTCTTCTCCCTCCACTCCCCCTTTCCTCACCTCTTCTCCCTCCACTCCCTTTCCTCTCCTCTTCTCCCTCCACTCCCTTTCCTCACCTCTTCTCCCTCCACTCCCCCTTTCCTCACCTCTTCTCCCTCCACTCCCCCTTTCCTCTCCTCTCCTCTTCTCCCTCCACTCTCCATCATCTCTCCGTTGAATAGTGAGCTGAACACAGTGATCTGAACACAATGCTAAGTGACATGGCCCACACTGCAAGCAGCAGTGGAGTAGCAGTGGATTAGGAATGGAGCAGCAGTGGAGTAGCAGTGGATTAGGAATGGAGCAGCAGTGGAGCAGCAGTAGAGTAGCAGTGGAGCAGCAGTGGAGTAGCAGTGGAGCAGCAGTGGAGCAGCAGTAGATTAGCAGCAGTAGATTAGCAGCAGGAGAGCAGCAGCGGAGCAGCAGCGGAAAAGCAGTGGAGCAGCAGTGGATCAGCAGTAGAGCAGCAGTAGAGCAGCAGTAGAAAAGCAGTGGAGCAGCAGTGGATCAGCAGTAGAGCAGCAGTGGAGCAGCAGTAGAAAAGCAGTGGAGCAGCAGTGGATCAGCAGTAGAGCAGCAGTAGAGCAGCAGTAGAAAAGCAGTGGAGCAGCAGTGGATCAGCAGTAGAGCAGCAGTAGAGCAGCAGTGGAGCAGCAGTAGAAAAGCAGTGGAGCAGCAGTGGATCAGCAGTAGAGCAGCAGTGGAGCAGCAGTAGAAAAGCAGTGGAGCAGCAGTGGATCAGCAGTAGAGCAGCAGTAGAGCAGCAGTAGAAAAGCAGTGGAGCAGCAGTGGATCAGCAGTAGAGCAGCAGTGGAGCAGCAGTAGAAAAGCAGTGGAGCAGCAGTGGATCAGCAGTAGAGCAGCAGTAGAGCAGCAGTAGAAAAGCAGTGGAGCAGCAGTGGATCAGCAGTAGAGCAGCAGTAGAGCAGCAGTGGAGCAGCAGTAGAAAAGCAGTGGAGCAGCAGTGGATCAGCAGTAGAGCAGCAGTGGAGCAGCAGTGGAGCAGCAGTGGAAAAGCAGTGGAGCAGCAGTGGATCAGCAGTAGAGCAGCAGTAGAGCAGCAGTGGAGCAGCAGTAGAAAAGCAGTGGAGCAGCAGTGGATCAGCAGTAGAGCAGCAGTGGAGCAGCAGTAGAAAAGCAGTGGAGCAGCAGTGGATCAGCAGTAGAGCAGCAGTAGAGCAGCAGTAGAAAAGCAGTGGAGCAGCAGTGGATCAGCAGTAGAGCAGCAGTAGAGCAGCAGTGGAGCAGCAGTAGAAAAGCAGTGGAGCAGCAGTGGATCAGCAGTAGAGCAGCAGTGGAGCAGCAGTAGAAAAGCAGTGGAGCAGCAGTGGATCAGCAGTGGAGCAGCAGTGGATCAGCAGTAAAGTAGCAGTAGAGCAGCAGTGGAGCAGCAGTGGAGCAGCAGTGGAGCAGCAGTGGAGCAGCAGTAAAGTAGCAGTAGAGCAGCAGTGGAACAGCAGTGGAGCAGCAGTAAAGTAGCAGTGGATCAGCAGTAGAGCAGCAGTGGAACAGCAGTAAAGTAGCAGTAGAGCAGCAGTGGAACAGCAGTAAAGTAGCAGTAGAGCAGCAGTAGAGCAGCAGTGGAGCAGCAGTGGATCAGCAGTAGAGCAGCAGTGGATCAGCAGTAGAGCAGCAGTAGAACAGCAGTGGAGCAGCAGTAGAGCAGCAGTGGAGCAGCAGTGTGCCTGTGGCGGTGCGCAGATCCTTTCAATCTGAAGGTCAGAGTGGCGTCACAACTGCCCTGCAAAGATAGGCTCCATATGCCAACTCTCACTACTGGGAGAACTGTACTCACTGACTGACTGGTTGGCTGATTGAGTGGCTGACTGGCTAACTCACTGATACATGGGTCTGGTTCCACTCCAGCCTCTAGCCCCTTCCCATAGTTCCTATCTCACTGATTCTATGTGGTTCTGGTTCCATAATGACCCCTAGCTCCTAACTCACTGAAGTAGGAGCCTAGATCTTTTCTTTCCTTCTCCAGAACATGTGCACCTGTTGACCTGTGATGCGAGCACGTCTTTGTTAAGCAGGAACGATCCAGCCCCAAACCACAAAGGGTTAAATAATATCCCACTCACTCAGGCTTCAAAGACCAGCCTCTAATATGAACCTTTCGTGCCACTTAAAAGACCCAAGGACTCATTTGACTCTCTGACAGGAGCAGCCATTTTGAAATTCTATCTCAAAACAGAGTAGAACGTCGTGACCACAGTCCTATCTGCTTTGATCATGGTGACACTGAGGGGGGCGTAAGCTTTTGGCCGGTATGGCTGTGAGGAAACATATATAAGCACATGGGCACAAACAAGTACATGTTCACACACACAAGCCTGGTGGACATGTGCCGAGGGCCTAGGTGTGCCATCCTGCATCATCAGCTGATTATGAGTGTGTGGGCTGGTAAAATGTTTGGAAGACAATACTAGTGAGTTTCTCTCTAATCTGTGGTAGCAGGATTAGAGAGCACCAGAGCACCAGTAGAGCCATATATTCTCTACAGGAAGTATCCTATACAGGACGCATCCTCAACAGGAAGTATCCTCTACTTATGATCACTGGATAGTTGTGGAATGAATCATTACAGAGCATACATACACACAAACAGTAATTGAGATGCTAGCCAGCGGTACTGTAGCTCACTCCTAGCTACATCAAGTCTCTGCTATAGTAATACGCCAGCTAACGCAAGAGGGGAATTCCCTTTCAGTCTGTCTCACTCTCTCTCCCTCGGTGACAGACAGACACGACAGATGGACAGACTGGGTTACCGTTACTACAGCCGGACACACCAGGGCGATAACCTCACCACGGCAACCTCCAGGGACCAATGATTAATTAATATGACTTTAGCAGGAGCTCTCACAGAATGTGACCTAATTGGTCCTCCACGATTATGTAATGGCCTCACCTTGTAAAGAGATGATCTGGCTTAACTGCAACACACACACACACACACACACACACACACACACACCACACGCGCACACACAGAAAGTTTATTTTCATATGGTGTCCTTTTAACCTGGTGACATGTGCAGTAGTCATCTAGTGTTTGACTCAGTGGTGGTGGGCTGTGTTTGTTATGATGGTGAAAATGCCATAGAGCTGCTTTGATCCTGATGATTCCCTCATAAACCCAGGGCTTAATATCACAGTGTCTGCATCCCAAATGGCACCCTATTCCCTTCATACTACACACATTTTGGTCAAAGGTAGTGCACTAAAAAGGTAATAAAGTAGTGCACTATAAAGGGAACAAGGTTTCATTATCTATAGGGTAGGAGAGGATATTAGCATCCTGTTTTTCCAAATAACCAGGACTAGAGGTCACTCCTTCACTGCACCATGTTGTAGATGACTAAAAGGGGACATTTTCCCCTGGTAAACACAGAGCCTGCATACCAAATGGCACCCTATTCCCTATACAGTGCACTACTTTTTACCAGGGCCCATAGGAAATAGGGTGCCATTGGAGACACAGCCAAAGTAGGATGACGTTGTTTCTAAACACTGATCTATGTCACAACCTCTGGATCCATGATCACAGTGCAACTAAGACAAAACAGGAATGGTCCGGTAACAGTGTAGAGTATGATGTGTGTAGAATAGCGGATGTGTGTATGTGTGTGTAGAGTGTAGTGACCTGGTAGTGCGTTGTTCTCAGTGTAGGACTAAAACAACAGTCTAGCAGAGCGGCCTTAGACACCTGTCTCTGGTTATAGCAACTCCATCCTCCTAGTCAGCGAGCAGAGAGGAAGAGGCCAGAGAGGAAGAGGCCAGAGAGGAAGAGACCAGAGGGGTAGAAGAGAGGACAAACTATCAGTATTGGGTTGAATGCACCCAGTCTTCTGTGTGTGTCAATGTGTGTGTTTGTGTTTTGTGTGTGTATGAGAGACAGAGACAGAAAGACAGACACAGACAAGCACAGACAGAGAGAGAGAAAGTGTGTATGAGATCGAGAGAGCGAGAGAATCTGTGGGCAGGGTTGGTGGTGGATGTCACAGTTGATAAGTGTATTAGCGCTGATGATGATGCTAATGACACAGTCAGTGATCCAGTACACTGGCTAGCTCCATCAGACAGGAGTGACTCACTGATTAGCGTTAGCCACATTAGCCAGCATCAGCTACACGTCTCAATGAGCTGGTGGGAGAGATGCTACGCTACGCTAGGCTAAAGCTATCTAGCTAAGTCAGCAATGGGGTGAGTAATTGATTGGTGTTAGCCACATTAGCCAGACACTAGCCACACGTCTCAGTGAGCGGGTGAGGAAGATGCTAGGCTACGCTAAGCTTCGCTTCAGTGAGCTGTCCTTCATAGACAGTGACGGAAGAGAGAGGAGGAAGAAAAGGAGTGGAGAATAATTTAACTCTAGAATTAATCACATCCATCTGAATTAGGTTGAGATGAAGCAGCCAGCGTCATATATTTCTTTGGACTGTGTGCATACATGTCAGTGTGTGCGTGTGTGTGTGTCTGTGCGAAGTGTGTGGTCCTCTGTAGCTCAGCTGGTAGAGCACGGCGCTTGTAACGCCAAGGTAGTGGGTTCGATCCCCGGGACCACCCATACACAAAAATGTATGCACGCATGACTGTAAGTCGCTTTGGATAAAAGCGTCTGCTAAATGGCATATTATTATTATTAAGTGACATTTACCTAATGCAGCAGTAAATCCTCTCCTCATTAGTAGACTAATGACAGTGATGTGGGTTGACGAGAGCCCAGACCTGGAGTCCTGAGCTGCTGCTGACACACAGAGAGTGAAACGTCTCCTGGGCTCCTGTCCAGAGCAGTGGAGCTCACAGGCTTTGGCGTGTGTGTGTGTGTGTGTGTGTGTGTGTGTACATGCTCCAGTAAACTTGTAGTTCTGATGGCTTTGCGCCCTTGCCCTCTCCCACGCTAATGTCAAGTCACACCAGCTACACTCTCTCTCTCTCTCTCTCGCTCCATCCCTTCTCTTTTTTCTCTCTCTCCCTCTTTTCCTCCCTCTGCTTCTCAGTAGTCGAAAATGACAATATAGTAAATGTATGAGTGTCTTTATGTGGACATTACATGTGCTCCATATGTCGTCCACTGAAGACAGAGAATAGTCTATTGTGTAAGACAACGTTATGTCAGTCTAAAACGTCATCTTCAGTGTGTGTCCAGCTGACCCCCCATCAGTCTTTTTTATGTCTCTAATGTACTCTACGGTCAGTAATGGAGATAATTATTCTGTGACAGGGTAGAGACAGCCAGGAGGCACACTGCCAAAAGATCAGTGTGAGCAGTCTGTCCACACAAAGAGCAGAGAGAGGGATGGAGGGTGTTGCTCGAATTTCCCAACACAACACTTGAATACACACATTCAGACGTTCTTTGATAAAATGGACAACACTGTACGGAAGCAAAAGCTGAACCTTAGCTACAAAGGAGTGGGGTTCTTTACTGGCCTTTAAGACTTAACAACCAGTAGGGCCAGAGGAGAACTGATGAAAACGGTGTGTGTGTGTGTGTGTAGGCTATGAGTTAATTGGTGTTTGTTGTTAGAGTGAGAGAGCAGAACACCCAGGAGGCATCCATCCATTCCAAGGGTAAAACACACACACACACACACACACACACACACACACACACGTCTTCTGTGTTGTGAGGGGAGGAGTTGATGTGGTGGGGGCGATTGTCGGTTGGGCAGTAAGTGGCAGGCACACACCTCCCAGTCCAAAGTGCTACTGGTACATTGTGTGATGGTTAAGTGAATCTCGCTGTCCCTGCATCCTAGCTGGTGGGGTGGAGACTGAGGACACAGAGAAAGAGGGGGAAACAGAGTTAAAGAAAGAGAGGGCAGTGTTTGTAAAAGGTCTATTGAGACCAGAGGCTCTTTGGCCTTAGGCTGCTCCAGACTCTAGACTACAGCTCTAATGACCACTCTAATGGTAGCACCACTCTCACCCCCCACGGCCAGCACTGTATGTGTGTGTGTGTGTGTGTGTGTGTGTGTGTGTGTGTGTCACTTACTGCACGAACACAATGATACCCACTCATCCATCCACCCCCTCCTTATCCTCTCACAAATGTTAAGTGTATGTGTGTTTTTGCGATTGTCATTTTGTTCCCATTCTCCCAGTTTGGGGAGTATTTGTTTTTGTGTGTTTTTGGTGCATTGTGCCTGGCCTTAATGGCACAGAGCTTGCCAGTTAGGGTTGGCACCTCCACACATACACACTCACTAAAATGTGCAAGTGTTAGACCAGTAGACAGGCTGTTGAGGCAGATTACCCATCTCTCCCTGCTGTGTGTCTCTGAACGACACCAAGTCACTTCGCCGCAGAGACTCTCCCGCTGCACAAAGAGAGGTGTTTCACACAATAGACAGACAGCACCTACACACACGAACACACTCGAACACACACCGCAACAAACAACGCAAAACCACAAAGCAACCAGGCAGCACCTCACCCGAAATTAACCCAGACTGACAAAGCATTCACACTCAAAAACACTGGTCCCTTCACCACCAATACACTATCTGCTAGGTTTAACCCAGTTGTGTGTGAAAATACTCACAGAGTTACTGTAGAGAGTCTAGTGGGGTGGAGGAGGGAAGGGAAGCCAGAAGACAAGGTGAGAGGACAGTGGGCCAGTCATGTGGACAGATAGTCAGGCATGATTGGTCCCCTTTTATAACTGTGGCACGAACATAGCATACACAAACAAAGTCTTCCATCTTGACAAAAGTGTTCAAATAGATATGAAAATGTATGCACTCACTAACTGTAAGTCGCTCTGGATAAGAGCATCTGCTAAATGACTAAAATGTAAATATATCTCCCACCGCTACAGGTTCTAAGTCAACTCAGTGGTACACACCTTTGGAACATCTTGCAAAAACACTTAATCTTGCTCTCTCAATTTGTTTCTCTCTCTTTTGCCCTTTCTTTCCCTCCATCTCTTGTTGGAGGTTGGGGTGTCTGTGTCACGCCTAGGAGCATCACTCCCTCCATCCATCCCTCCATCCACTCGTCTCGCCCTAAACTAAATGATCCTTTCATTTCCTGCCGGTCGGTCAGGGCCCTCAGGTGGCTGGGCCTAGGGAGCTAAGTGTGTCTTTAGTTGATGGAACATACTTTGGGAATTGTGAGGGTGATACATGATATGTTTTTGAAGAGTGTTGGCAAGTGTATGAGGGAAATTTGCCTGTCTATAAATTATGCGTGTCTACCAGAGGATAGGGATAAAGAATAACACACACACACACACACACACACCTCCCCTTCTCCGAGGTCCTCAGAGAGCTGCCTCCGGAACTGACTGGGGAAGTGTGTTAATGGTTGCCAAACGTCCAGTGGGCTCTGGCCTGCCCTGCTTCTAAACATGTGTTTAGACCAGACAACATCAGCAATCACCACTTGACCCCTTGAAGGAAGCACCCACACATATGCAAACGCGCAAACACATGCATGAACAAACACAAAACACACACACACACACTGTACTTGAGTGATGCTAGGCATACTCTGACACACATGCACACGTTTACCAGATAATATAATCAAGTCAAAGTGCAGGGCTGTCGACTGCAAACATGCCTGTTTCCAGATGTCTGATGGGGAGAGAGAAAGACTGCAGAGAGATAGACGCCACAAAAAAGAGGAGGGGCCAGGCTTTTCCTCTAGGGAATTGTCAAGGTCCAGAGAGAGTGTGTACACAGAAGAGAAGTACTCACACACACACACACAAACGTATGTACACACCACACACAAACATGCACGCGACAGGACTGCAACTCTGGCCCAGCTGCCAAACGATTCAAAGCCAGGAGAGGAAGAGGACATGAAAGGAAAATAAACAGGACTGCCTGCGTCTGAAGACTGTGATGTGTGAACGAGCTGTTTAAAGAAAACAAAAGCAGAGTCATTCCTCCACATTCCCACGACTCCCTCTCTCTCTATCCGTTCCTGCATCTCTCTCTCTCTCTCTCTCTCTCTCTCTCTCTCTCTCTCTCTCTCTCTCTCTCTCTCTCTCTCTCTCTCTCTCTCTCTCTCTCTCTCTCTCTCTCTCTCTCTCTCTCTCTCTCTCTCTCTCTCTCTCTCTCTCTCTCTCTCTCTCTCTCTCTCTCTCTCTCTCTCTCTCTCTCTCTCTCTCTCTCTCTCCCTCTCCCTCTCCCTCTCCCTCCCTCCTCCCTCCCTCCCTCCCTCCCTGTTACAGTAAGTTACCCAACACCTCTCTCCTCCTGGGAATAGTTAGAACAGATGAATCAGTGATGGGAGAAAACAGCAGAGTGCTACACAGCTGCTCTAGAGCAGAGGCTATTTCCTACTATGAGAGGTGACCGACTTATTGACCGACAACATATTGAAAGGTTACCTTCTATCATTTGAATGATAACTAGTGCCAGGAGGTTTAGCAAGTCAAGATTAGAAAGAGAAACAGAGAGAGAAAAGGAAAGCCAGAAATGTCTCACCATCAGTTCAACTAATTTATCACTGTTAGTTTTATGTCAGTCTTATTAGAAGACTTTACAACCTAATGCGTCAGACCTCAGATTCTTTCCCCTAGTTAATTCCTTGTTTTAAGGCTTGTTTGTAACTCCGTAACATAGATTTTACAGGTTCAATGTAACTTTATCAGGACTCTGCTACTGTAACCAGGCCCTGGATGGAAATGAGTCAACGCCAGCACAGTAGAACTGTCTGATGACTTATCCCTTCCTCATTTACTCTTACAGCATATCCCTGGACTACTCTCTCTTTTCCCTTTCTGCTTCTTCTAAATGTCTCAGTAATTCATGGTGAGGTGGAGGGTTGGAGGGGACTTCAAATACCTTGCCTGCCATAGTTTCTGCGAGGAAAAGAGGTTCATGTTACCTAGCCGACCACATTAAAATGCCAGAGGGCGGCTAGAGTCAATTTGCACGAGATGCCAAAATAAAAGAATTAGTGGGGCACAGTGTTTACATTAATGGGTCAGGGTAGGGTGGGCTGGCGTGTGTGTGTACACATTATGTGTCTGCTCTTTTCCCTAGAGTCACTAGAGACTCAACTTTACAGCATAGGCTTTACTTTTACCAGAGTATTCTCCAAATACCTTACCCCTGCCAAATAGGAAACTAGTGACATAGAGCTCAGCCATGCCAACAGTGTAGCCTACCTAAGACCACTAATGACTGAGAAAAGCGAACACCGTTTACATTTAGAGTTCAAGGTTACACGGATAATCACTCATTTGACAGAAAAAGTGTGTGTGTGTGTGTGTGTGTGTGTGTTACATAAACCTTTTCCCGGATGCAATTTTGGGCGTTCCAAATGGCTCCGTTTGGTTTTCCTAGTAGAACGTTGGGAGCAGAGCGGCTGGCCAGGAAGAGAAGGAGGAAATCGTTTAGGCTCCATAAGTGCCCAATTGTATCCTGGTTTTCCCAGTTTTCCTGGTCTGGCCAGGGCTTTTCCCAAGCTGTGGACTGTCTCAGACTGAGTGTCTAAACACATGACTGTGTTTGGGTTAGCTACACTTACCCTGGATTACAGGGAGAAAAAAATTATAGGAGGAAGGGACAGAGAATGAGAGAAGGAGAGAAAGAGAGGAGTAGAAAATATCAGATGAAAGAAAGGAAAGATGTTTACTGTAGGATCGTTTTTCCTCCAAGTTTTCTTGTACTAGAGGAGGGGTGTGTGTGTCTATAAGAGGACAACGTGTTCCTAATTTGTCTAAATGAGTTGAGATGCTTCATTAGGTACTGTGTGTTTATTAGGCCTTACTACAAAGCTGCTGCTCTGGGAATCTGTCCTGGGGTCAGTTTAACACACTGACTAAAAGGTCTTCACTCATACTACTAATACACCCAGTCCAAAAAGATGGATCCTAACTAGTGTGCTGGTAAATGCAACGTTCACATGATTTCAACTTCAGCATCTCAACTAGCCCCTGTGTGTTGCTCATATAGTGAATGATGTAGTGTTGACCAGTGGGGCTGACTGGTTAGAGGCTATTCAGTTAGCTAGCCAAGCTCTTTCTGCCATAGGCTTTAAAGGCCCAATTACGGGACGAGAGAGTGGGAACACTGGGGTGGGGGGTGGGGGGGGTTGAGGAGACTTTCACAGGGCTAGTGGAAATGCCAGGACTAGCTGCCAGAGAAAATACACACGCACCACAGACAGGCACCTTCCCGGCGCCTCCTGTCTCTCCCCCTCATCTCTGCTGCTGGATAATTGCATTAAGTGTGTTTGTAACCCCCATGGGGCAGTGTTCACTGTTCATCCACACACACACACACACACACACACACACACACACACACACACACACACACACACAGAGCAGCAGAGCTGGTGTTGACTACTGAACCTACTCTTATGGAGTAGGACTATAGGGCTGAGTGAGATAAAGCACTCCCCATACACACACAACAACACTAATAACACACACATAGCGATGTGCACACACACAAACAGTGATTCCGGTATGCTTATACGCAAACACACATGCTACAAGCACACACAATACACACATCTCTCCGCTCCATATAGAGAGGCATTAATAAAAGCAGTATGTGCAGGGCAGTTTGGCAGTATACATGACTTCATATAGTCTGACCAGGCCTCACAGCCTTACAGTCAAGCCTTCATTGAAAACACATGTTCTCAGGAGGGAGTTTTTGTGTCAGTATGTGTGTGGAGGGGTGTTCTTTGTGTGTTTAACGGTTCTGAATACATTTCCGCTCTCACATGAGGGGAGTACAGCCTGTGTGTATGAATTTAAACACACATGGTATGTTTATGTGTGTGTGATTCATAAGCCTGGCTGGTCT
>NC_059197.1:38250504-38283004 GCF_020615455.1 Coregonus clupeaformis
GTTGTGGGTTCGATTCCCACGGGGGGCCAGTATAAAAATATATATATATGTATTCACTAACTGTAAGTCGCTCTGGATAAGAGCGTCTGCTAAATGACTAAAATGTAAAATGTAAATGAAGAAAAGGCCAAACGTAAAAAAGAGACTATCTTTAAAGCAGATCAATCTAATCTAATACACAGATGAGGCCAGAAAGGTCTACATTAGGGCCACTCATCCAATCGCAATGCAGGGTTATGATTATGTTTATCACTTGGCCTATTTCTGGCTTGGATACTGTGAAAAGTCAGACTAGATTATCATGTTGGTCATTATGTGGCTGGTTATAAGGGGTTAATGTGTGTGTCTGAAGAGGAAAATAAAGGATTGGGTGTACGCTAGGCCCACAGCCAAAATGTTATGATTATTATGAATAAGATACATTTCACACATGTCATGGGTCTTTCATTTACGTGTGTGTGTGTGTGTGTGTGTGTGTGTGTGTGTGTACAGACACCCTCTGTATTGAACCAGATAGAGATCTGTACACAGTCCCATACCACAGACATATATATATCCAAACAGACAGAGACAGACAGTAGAGTATATAGTAGCCATGGTTCCTACCTGATCCTGTATCAATGACTGTCCCCTGTCCCCTCCGTTCAGCCACCAGCCGAGAGGAACCAGGCATGCTGACCGGCTCAGAACGCACCGGCTGGATCCTACACACACAGAAATGTAATGTTACTTATTTATGTGTTTATTTAACTGCAGTTATGCTGCATTTATTTGCAGATTTCATGTTATTTATACAGTATATACAGTACCAGTCAAAAGTTTGGTTTTTCTTTATTTTTACTATTTTCTAAATGGTAGAATAATAGTGAAGATATCAAAACTATGCAATAACACATATGGAATCATGTAGCAACCAAAAAAGTGTTAAACAAATCAAAATATATTTGAGATTTTAGATTCTTCAAAGTACCCCACCCTTTGCCTTGATGACAGCTTTGCACACTCTTGGCATTCTCTCAACAAGCTTCACCTGGAATGCTTTTCCAACAGTCTTGAAGGAGTTCCCACATATGCTGAGCACTTGTTGGAAGCTTTTCCTTCACTCTGCCGTCCGACTCATCCCAAACCATCTCAATTGGGTTGAGGTCGGGTGATTGTGGAGGCCAGGTCATCTGATTCAGCACTCCATCACTCTCCTTCTTGATAAAATAGCCCTTACACAGCCTGGAGGTGTGTTGGGTCATTGACATGTTAAAAAACAAATGATAGTCCCACTAAGTGCAAACCAGATGGGATGGCGTATCGCTTCAGAATGCTGTGGTAGCCATGCTGGTTAAGTGTGCCTTGAATTCTAAATAAATCACAGACAGTGTCACCAGCAAAGCACCCCCACACCATCACACCTCCTCCTCCATGCTTCACGGTGAGAACCACACATGCAGAGATCATCCCTTCACCTAATCTGCGTCTCACAAAGACATGGTGGTTGAGAAAACAAATCTCACATTTGGACTCATCAGACCAAAGGACAGATTTCCACCGGTCTAATGTCCATTGCTCGTGTTTCTTGGCCCAAGCAAGTCTCTTCTTCTTATTGGTGTCCTTTAGTAGTGGTTTCTTTGCAGCAATTAGATCATGAAGGTCTGATTCACGCAGTCTCCTCTGAACAGTTGACGTTGAGATGTGTCTGTGACTTGAACTCTGTGAAGCATTTATTTGGCTGGTAACTCTAATGAACTTATCCTCTGCAGCAGAGGTAACTCTGGGTCTTCCTTTCCTGTGGCGGTCCTCATAAGAGCCAGTTTCATCATAGCGCTTGATGGTTTTTGCGACTGCACATGAAGAAACTTTCAAAGTTCTTGAAATTTTCCGGATTGACTGACCTTCATGTCTTAAAAGTAATGATGGACTGTCGTTTCTCTTCGCTTATTTGAGCTGTTCTTGCCATAATATGGACTTGGTATTTTACCAAATAGGACTATCTTCTGTATACCAACCCTACCTTGTCACAACACAACTGATTGGCTCAAACGCATTACGAAGGAAAGAAATTCCACAAATAACTTTTAACAAGGCACACCTGTTAATTGAAATGCATTCCAGGTGACTACCTCATGAAGCTGGTTGAGAGAATGCCAAGCGTGTTAAAAGCTTTCATCAAGGCAAAGGGAGGCTACTTTGAAGAATCTCAAATATAGAATATATTTTGATTTGTTTAACACTTTTTCTGGTTACTACACGATTCCATGTGTGTTATTTCATATTTGTTGTAGAAAATAGTAAAAATAAAGAAAAACCCTGGAATGAGTAGGTGTGTCCAAACTTTTGACTGTACTGTATAATAGTATCATTGAGATAAAATCTTATTTTTGCAAGAGAGACCTGTTCAAAATAGCAGAAGTTACATACAACTATGGCAACATGATTGTCTACCTACCTGAGACTGTGTAGGTCCAGGTCGTCAGTGTCGAAGTCTAACAGAGGCTGTTGAATGTCGCTGGGGCCCTGGGACTGCAGCACGGAGGAGGAGGAGGAGATGACCGTAGTCTGACCAGATGGGTGGATGGTCTTAAACTGGAACTGAGGACCCATCCACAGTCGACGGTGAGGCCCTGTGTGGGTCACTATCTCCACCTGGTAGGGGCCAGACAATAACGTTAGCATTAGCATACTAGCAACCACTGGAATGGATAGTGCAGTTATCTTTGTTTAATTTAATTTAGGTTAAACTAAATACTGGTACTGTGTTTGTGTACAAACTGCTGCAAACCAGTGTCCCATTTGGGACAAATAAAATAACTACTACAACGTCACCGTCCACATCCGTTCTAGATGTAAACCTGTCAGACTAAAGCCAAGACGCTGTAGTCACGGTGAGCTGGCGGGAGGCGTGTGTTAGGGAAGAGGAAATGAGGGACACAGATTTACGCGGGAACGGGATTAGAGGACGAGCGTCAGAGCCACATTAGCGTCATCATTTCTGAGAAATGCCACTGTGGCCGTTAAGGCTCAGGAACAGCTCTCTGCAGCATCCGTCCCGAGTGATGGCATGATGGGCATTAACATGACAGAGTCAGTAATGTTACACTAGATGGATGGCTCCAACTCTCTTTCTCACTAAGAGCTCCTCTCACTCCTTCAGTCTTCTGTTTATTTAACACAGACTCCCCTCCTTCCACACTCTCTGTCCCCCTTTCTCTCATGTCTATTTGGCTGTGAAAGAGCCAAGACAGGGGTGACAGCATAGGGTCTCGTAATACGTCCACGGTGTGTGTGTGATACGTGGCTTGGCACAGCTGTGTAAATTAGGCCACAGAGAGATGGAGGAAGGGAGGATTTCAGTGTGTGTGAGTACTCGCCAGTTAACACCATCAGTGTCGCCCAGCCCCAGAGATAAACAGATGCCATGGCTCTCTTCAGTGTCGGGGCGCAGGGCCAGATGTTGTCCTCTCCCCTCCTCTGCCCTATCCTGACATACTGCGCCTGACATTACGAGTTATCACAAGGTTGTGTACAGCTCACAGAACCACCAAAGGACTGTTGATATAACAGCTTAAGGACGTCTGATATGAATGATGTCCAATATGAAGTCATTGTATAGCACAGGAGGTGGAGGAGGGAGATAATTATAGTCTAGTCTCCAGAAGGTTGGTAGGTACTGCATTAACCCAATAGATGTCATGTGTCATGACTGTCAGAGCCAGACTTGATGACTTGATGGAGGGGTATTGAAACCAGGAGGATAAGAGGGAATCTGTGGGGCTGCTTCAGGCATTGTTGTCATCTGATGGACCTGAGAGCCACTTATACTATTACTCAACAAATCTGCGTCCCAAATAGCACCCTATTCCCTTTATAGTGCATTACTTTTGACCAGATCCCTATGGGCCCTGGTCAAAAGTAGAGCACTATAAAGGGAATAGGGTGCCATTTGGGACACAAGCAATGTCTCCAGAGTCGCGCTACATACCGCACCCAGACGGACAGCACACACCAAAGGTCACAATGTGGCGCTGCATTAGAAACCTGCAGATCCATCTGATTCTGAACACTGCTGATAATCTAATTGAAGGGATATGATTTAATGACATCCACAAGACAGCGGTACTCTAACTCAATCTAGCAATTATCATCATACTATACATGTTTCAGTATTTATCCTCCAGACTATTGTTCAGAACAGAAAGAAACAGACAGCATGACCTTAGAAGGCTTGTTTCTAGAATGGTTCAAGACCATTGTTCTGTCTTCCAGTGCCATTTCAGATTTGAATTTGAAAGGCGACGAGATAAGTGTGTTGGGATAAACTGGAGGACAAGTGAGAGTGCCATGTTGAGGAGCCTCATCCACTCCAATGATTTACAGGAGCTATTCAGTGTCAGAATTATTGTTGTTGAAAATTCACTGTGCTGTTTCCTGAGGATAGCACTGGGACAACCTCCAAGTCTTGTGGTATCTTTGTTGAGTGCAATAAGTCAGAACCTTGGCTTAACTAGTTTGTCTGACAGACAACACCCCCCATAGCACTGTGTCCCCATCACTGCTTGGCAGTTTGAAGCGCTACGTTATCAAACAGCACAACTCCCCCTAGTGTCCTGGCTGCCAACCTCCATTAACAAAGACTTCACCTGGCTAATTCCTCCATCAAATAGTTTTGGTGCAGGACATGGTAGATAGATGGTAGTTGGTTTGGCTCCCGGCAACACTATCATAGTGGCTACTAACCACAGACTAAGTGGGATACATTTACGCCAAACCCATTATATATGGCCAGAACTTATTGATGGAGGAAATGTGATGGTTACCTGCAGAGATCAGGCTTCAGACATGAGGGGGTGAAGGGTTAACCAAGCTGAAGAGAGTGGGGTCATATCACCATACAACTTATCTATCTGTAACGTTACATATCCCATCCACACAGTGCATTCGGAAAGTATTTAGACCCCTTAACTCTTTCCACATTTTATTACATTACAGCCTTATTCTAAAATGGATTTTTTTTTAAATTCCCCTCATCAATCTGCACAAAATTCCTCATAATGACAAAGCAAAAACAGGTTTTGGGATTTTTTTGAAAATTTATAAAAAATAAAAAACTGAAATGTTACATTACATAGGTATTCAGACCTTTTACTCAGTACTTTGTTGAAGCAGCTTTGGCAGTGATTACAGCCTCGAGTCTTCTTGGGTATAACGCTACAAGCTTGGCACACCTGTATTTCGGGAGTTTCTCCCATTCTTCTCTGCAGATCCTCTCAAGCTCTGTCAGGTTGGATGGGGAGCGTCGCTGCACAGCTATTTTCAGGTCTCTCCAGAGATGTTCGATCGGATTCAAGTTTGCGCTCTGGCTGGGCCACTCAAGGACATTCAGAGACTTGTCCCAAAGCCACTCCTGCATTGTCTTGGCTGTGTGCTTAGGGTTGTTGTCCTGTTGGAAGGTGAACCTTCGCCCCAGTCTGAGGTCCTGAGCGCTCTGGAGCAGGTTTTCATGAAGGATCTCTCTGTACTTTGCTCCGTTCATCTTTCTCTCGATCCTGACTAGTCTCCCAGTCCCTGCCACTGAAACACATCCCCACAGCATGATGCTGCCACCACCATGCTTCACCATAGGGATGGTGCCAGGTTTCCTCCAGACGTGACGCTTGGCATTCAGGCCAAAGAGTACAATCTTGGTTTAATCAGACCAGAGAATCTTGTTTCTCAGTCCTTTAGGTGCCTTCTGGCAAACTCCAAGCGGGCTGTCATGTGCCTTTTACTGAGGAGTGGCTTCCGTCTGGCCACTCTATCATAAAGGCCTGATTGGTGGAGTGCTCCAGAGATGGTTGTCCTTCTGGAAGGTTCTCCCATCTCCACAGAGGAACTCTGGAGCTCTGTCAGAGTGACCATTGGGTTCTTGGTCACCTCCCTGACTAAGGCCTTTCTCCCCCAATTGCTCAGTTTGGCTGGGTGGCCAACTCTAGGAAGAGTCTTGGTGGTTTCAAACTTCTTGATGGAGGCCACGTTGTTCTTGGGGACCTTCAATGCTGCAGACATTTGTTGGTACCCTACCCGGTAAGTAAGCATCAACCCTTTAGATTACCTGAATCAGGCGTGTTAGTGCTGGTGTGTTTCATGATGTTATCACTCAGAGGTGCCAACCGGGCAGTGTCAGTCTCACCTGTGAGAGCCACTCCTCGTCCTCCTGTCCGCTGTGATCCGACGTCAGGCTGTCGTAAGACTCGTGGCGCGTGATAGGGCCAGGGCTTCCAGGGGGCACCACTGTGGACCCAGAGAGAGGGAGATAGTGCTTGTTAGAGAGAGACAGACAGACAGACAGACAGACAGACAGACAGACAGGGAGAGAGAGAAAGAGCTAGATTTTTTCCTGTTGGTTTGTGGCTCTGACACTCAGTTAACTAGAGAGAGTAAAAAGGCATACGTGTGCCTGAGTGTGTGAAGGAGCGTGTGTAAGTGTGAGTGAGAGAGAACATGTGAATGCGCTCGTGTGTGTGTGTGAGGCCCGTCAGCGGCACAGGCAGAGAAGCACCCAGACAGATGGAGTAGTTGCAGGCTTGAATAAGCAGGCGTGGAGAATGAAGCTTAATGTGTAGAATCAGTCTTTTCTCCTGGCACCTCAGGGCCTAGCGTCAGTCCGTGGTGAATTTGTTTCATGCAGGAATTATAAAGTTGTCAAGTTCTCATCTGGAGCGCACAAGGCGCTGCTGTCTCTTCGCCCCCTCTCTCGCCTTTTCTCTCCCTCGCGCTCTCACTTTTTCTCTGGATCTCTCGTGCGTAGAGCAGGTGTTGGGAGGCTTCTTAAGGAGGTGTGCTTGTCGGTCTGACACCACACACACAGCGCCGCTGTAACAAATAACTCAACTGACACTTCCACTGTGGAGAGGCTGCCCTTGTTTTCCTAAAAGCTCTCACCTGCTCTGGAGAGACGGGTGGCGTGAAGGTATGTGTGTGGTTCCTAGCCAGATCCTTATGTTGCTCTTTAATGGCAGAAGAACAAAGCCTGCTTGTGTCACTTAAACAAAATCATTACTACCCCTTCCCTCCACTATCCCTCTCTCACTCCCTCCCGCTCTACTCTTGCTCTCTGACCCTTGGGGGCAATAGCTGTTCCCTAATTAATTATTAATGCATTGGAGCAGTTGCTGGCTGGCTGGCTGGATCGGGTTACGGCGTTGTGGGGGGTGCTTCCATTGGCCTGAGAGAGCCGGACGGACAGGCTCCTGAGTGGGGAGGCAGTGGTCATCCCCAAGGGCCAAGCACAGACAGACCTCTGTGTGTGTGTGTGTGTGTGTGTGTTAGGGAATGAAGGGATGTAGAGACAGACTGACCACACCAAACAGTTAGACATATCTACCAGAGTGAGTGGCTGGATAGATATACAGATAGATGGACAGACAGACAGCCATTGGGTCTGCTGCTTTTACTGTTATTACAGACTTTCTTAACCCTTCACACTCGTGGGAATTGGCCTATATGGATAGGGCTAAATTGAAATGTTTCTTACAGAATAATTATGGAAAGCATATGCATAAGCATGGTAGCAATTGAAAGGGAACATTTTAGAGATTATGGGGAAATTATTAGACCAAAGTTGAGGACACAACAGTTCACCTGGCACAAGAATCCAAACATTACACTGTTGATTTTACGTGCATTTTACATTTACTGTACTTTTCCCCACATTTGTTGATAATGAAAATACTCTTGCTACATTGTGTAACATGATAAGAATATTCCTGGAAAATGTGGGGTAGGTGCAACATAAGACAAAACAATGATAAGGGTTTGAGTGAGAGGACGAACTGGTGTCTCCAAGTTGCCAACCACCTCTCCAAGTGTGCACAGTTTCTAAATCATTTCATTGCACTTTTATGACTCAAAGAAGAGTCTTCAACTATAAGGTGCTTTTTTGAGCTCTCCAAGCTGTGCCTTAGAGGAACTAGACCAAGCACACTTGTAGTTGTTCGGAACACAACCCTGCATCCCCGCCATTACCGTGTCATAATTATGCAATCCAAAAACGACCCATTATAAATCGCAATCTTGGTCAGGTGGGCAAGCTTGTTCTGTTCCAACATGACTAGCTAAGTTATAAAATACGATCTTACAGTGTTAGGCATTCACAGGGCAATTAAGAGAAACCGATCATAATTTTGATGCGCATAGACAGCAGTCATGTCTGTATTCAGGAAAATGTTTTTGCCAGCTGCAGACGGCTAATACAGGACTATTAAAGGCCCAGTGCACTACATTTGTTATAATTTCTTTGATAAAAAAAAATATATAAAATATATATATATATATATATATATATATATATATATATATATATATATATATATACACACACACATACATACATATATAGTGGGAAGAACAAGTATTTGATACACTGCCCAAGAACAAGTATTTGATACATCAGAAAAGCAGAACTTACTATTTGGTACAGAAACCTTTGTTTGCAATTACAGAGATCATACGTTTCCTGTAGGTCTTGACCAGGTTTGCACACACTGCAGCAGGGATTTTGGCCCACTCCTCCATACAGACCTTCTCCAGATCCTTCAGGATTCGGGGCCGTCACTGGGCAATACAGACTTTCAGCTCCCTCCAAAGATTTTCTATTGGGTTCAGGTCTGGAGACTGGCTAGGCCACTCCAGGACCTTGAGATGCTTCTTACAGAGCCACTCCTTAGTTGCCCTGGCTGTGTGTTTCGGGTCGTTGTCATGCTGGAAGACCCAGCCACGACCCATCTTCAATACTCTTACTGAGGGAAGGAGGTTGTTGGCCAAGATCTCGCGATACATGGCCCCATCCATCCTCCCCTCAATACGGTGCAGTCGTCCTGTCCCCATTGCTAAAAAGCATCCCCAAAGAATGATGTTTCCACCTCCATGCTTCATGGTTGGGATGGTGTTCTTGGGGTTGTACTCATCCTTCTTCTTCCTCCAAACACGGCGAGTGGAGTTTAGACCAAAAAGCTCTATTTTGTCTCATCAGACCACATGACCTTCTCCCATTCCTCCTCTGGATCATCCAGATGGTCATTGGCAAACTTCAAACGGGCCTGGACATGCGCTGGCTTGAGCAGGGGGACCTTGTGTGCGCTGCAGGATTTTAATCCATGACTGCGTAGTGTGTTACTAATGGTTTTCTTTGAGACTGTGGTCCCAGCACTCTTCCGGTCATTGACCAGGTCCTGCCGTGTAGTTCTGGGCTGATCCCTCACCTTCCTCATGATCATTGATGCCCCACGAAGTGAGATCTTGCATGGAGCCCCAGACCGAGGGTGATTGACCGTCATCTTGAACTTCTTCCATTTTCTAATAATTGCGCCAACAGTTGTTGCCTTCTCACCAAGCTGCTTGCCTATTGTCCTGTAGCCCATCCCAGCTCTGTGCAGGTCTACAATTTTATCCCTGATGTCCTTACACAGCTCTCTGGTCTTGGCCATTGTGGAGAGGTTGGAGTCTGTTTGATTGAGTGTGTGGACAGGTGTCTTTTATACAGGTAACGAGTTCAAACATGTGCAGTTAATAAAGGTAATCAGTGGAGAACAGGAGGGCTTCTTAAAGAAAAACGAACAGGTCTGTGAGAGCCGGAATTCTTACTGGTTGGTAGGTGATCAAATACTTATGTCATGCAATAAAATGCAAATTAATTCCTTAAAAATCATACAATGTGATTTTCTGGATTTTTGTTTTAGATTCCGTCTCTCACAGTTGAAGTGTACCTATGATAAAAATTACAGACCTCTACATGCTTTGTAAGTAGGAAAACCTGCAAAATCGGCAGTGTATCAAATACTTGTTCTCCCCACTGTATGTATGTATGTATGTATGTATGTATGTACAAAATCAGCAGGGGATCAAATACTTTTTTCCCCTGCTGATTTTGTATGTTTGCCCACTGACAAAGAAATGATCAGTCTATAATTTTAATGGTAGGTTTATTTGAACAGTGAGAGACAGAATAACAACAAAAAAATCCAGAAAAACGCATGTCAAAAATGTTATAAATTGATTTGCATTTTAATGAGCTAAATAAGTATTTGACCCCCTCTCAATCAGAAAGATTTCTGGCTCCCAGGTGTCTTTTATACAGGTAACGAGCTGAGATTAGGAGCACACTCTTAAAGGGAGTGATCCTAATCTCAGCTTTTTACCTGTATAAAAGACACCTGTCCACAGAAGCAATCAATCAATCAGATTCCAAACTCTCCACCATGGCCAAGACCAAAGAGCTCTCCAAGGATGTCAGGGACTGTAGACCTACACAAGGCTGGAATGGGCTACAAGACCATCGCCAAGCAGCTTGGTGAGAAGGTGACAACAGTTGGTGCGATTATTCGCAAATGGAAGAAACACAAAAGAACTGTCAATCTCCCTCGGTGTGGGGCTCCATGCAAGAGTTCACCTTGTGGAGTTGCAATGATCATGAGAACGGTGAGGAATCAGCCCAGAACTACACGGGAGGATCTTGTCAATGATCTCAAGGCAGCTGGGACCATAGTCACCAAGAAAACAATTGGTAATACACTACGCCGTGAAGGACTGAAATCCTGCAGCGCCCGCAAGGTCCCCCTGCTCAAGAAAGAACATATACATGCTCGTCTGAAGTTTGCCAATGAACATCTGAATGATTCAGAGGAGAACTGGGTGAAAGTGTTGTGGTCAGATGAGACCAAAATTGAGCTCTTTGGCATCAACTCAACTCGCTGTGTTTAGAGGAGGAGGAATGCTGCCTAGGCAAAGAACATCTCCCAAGTAGAGTGGACATCAATGTTAGCTGTAACTAGTTTGCTAGCAAGTAAACTTCTACTAACGTTAGCTAGCTAGCTAACAGTTACAGGCTTGCACGCGCGCCATGTTGGTTGTTGTTTTCAAGCACATTCATGTACGCTAGTAGTGGCTACAAATTGCCAAACAGTTTTGGAGCTTGGCAACGATGGTCCTCTTTCTTGTAAACTATTTTTGTGTTGGCACTGGCGCGTTTCGTAAGTTTGTTAAGGTTAACTGCGAGCTAGTCATCTGACATAGGAGATGGCAGGCTAGTTACCTACCGTTAGATAGCCAGAGGAGGGTGATGTTTGACAGTTAGGTATCCATCCTCTCACATGGAATTAAGTTAAACTGGTTGCTTGAATAATCCAAATCGTTCCTATTTCTTATAGCTAGCTACTATTACTGTCAGCAGTAGCAAGTTAATTGGCTGGCTAGTTGACATGCTCCTCCACATCTCCTTATTCCCCTCATTTGACCTTCAGTGCAAAAATTTCCATTCATAGCTAAATGCCATAGCTATTAGCCAACACACCAGCAACTATCTAGGTTAGTTCATTTTCAGGTGTTGTATTGTTGCCAAGTCTCTCTATCTTGCTAGCTATGTAGCAAGAATGGCAAAAATGGTATCCACAAGTTCATCCGATTCTGGGGAAGTAGATTAAGGGACTCATGGCCAAAATCATGAAGTGTCCCTTTAATTTAGCTATCCAATTATGTAATAGGTCAATGCATATGTCATACTTAAGAACACACATTGATTTGCATTCTGTCATGTGTCTATCTATTTCAAGCGTTTCACAGAGGTCCGTATTGATTCCTGGGTGCCACTACTACCTTCCTGGTCAGGAGTCAGACTGTAACTAGATTGTAACCTACAGTACTGCCTAATCAATTAGCCTCCTGCCCAGATCATTCTATTTATATTGACCAGACAGCTGACACATCACAATAATCATTTTATTTGTGCCATCTTCTTTGAAGGACTGTGTACCTTCAACTCCTCAGACAGAGATGATGCCTCAGGGGTTTGCTTCTCTGAACTTTGTACAGAGTGGTAATTCCTTGTCAGTTCTCTGAGCATTGCAGTTAGGAATCTGTGAAATGTATTTGTTTTACCAGAACTACCAACCCTACACCATTATATCAGCTAGAATTTGATGTTCAGGGACTGTCAATTTTGAGGGAATTTGTATAATATTTCAGTATGCCTCCCAGTAGGCCTATCCAAGGGGATATATTATCCATTAAAACCGACTACTTCAAATGTGACATGTTGAATTAGACAGATGCATAGTGATTTAGGACAGTGCTTGCCCATTCAGAAACTTGGTTGCATTTCTTCCTAGTTCCTTTATGTCAGCATTGTCTTGTACAGGTTTGTTGGCTAGCCAGCTCAATACCTTGTCTGTTTCAGTTCTGCCAGATGGTCCTCTTATCCCTTCTCCAACCTCTTTTGTGCTTTCTCTGCCAAGGATGCCTTGTCCTCCTGACCCTGTCATCCATGATTGTGCTACTATTTAAAAAGGCAGATCCTGCTTGTTTCCTTCAGCACAGACAGAGTGGGTCAGATGGCTTGCATACAGAGCTGTCCTTCTCAGACACTCCACACAGGCCTCTCAAAGATTTTTCTATGGTTGATGTTGGATTGTAGCTGAGGTCTTTGCGTAAAGCCACAGTTGATGTTAAATCAGTAATGAATTGCCCTATCAATAATCCAGGAATGGCACTGCTCTGGAGAATCAAAACCGATTTTGTTTAGATTCCACCCACGGCTGTAGAAGGGTAAATCCATTTGAATTCAGCCGGTTTTTGACAGCACCCCTTTTGATTTGAAGTAAACCTTCTATACATGTTTGCCCATTGTGGAGGAGTTCATAGGGTTACTTTTTGGACCTGAATGCCAAGGCATTCGAGATAAAGGTGCTCAAAATTTAGCTACCTATTTTGCATACCCCACCATACCGTGGACATCCTTGTCTTCATCACTTGAAGGGATAAATGGTTGAGATTGGTATCATTCAAAAGCATACAAAAATATATATAATTTTTTTACCTTGTCTCAACCGTTGGCGGGCACAAGACAAAAACCTCAGATGATGTAAAATAGGGTCTAAGCTACAATGTGAGAAAATGAAGAAAACAATCTGAGTTTACGCATTTTGAGAGAAATTATGTTAACCTCTTAAGGATCTGACCCATTTTTTCAATTTTCGCCTAAAATGACATACCCAAATCTAACTGCCTGTAGCTCAGGACCTGAAGCAAGGATATGCATATTCTTGATACCATTTGAAAGGAAACACTTTGAAGTTTGTGGAAATGTGAAATTAATGTAGGAGAATATAACACATTAGATCTGGTAAAAGATAATACAAACAAAAAAAACATGCATTTTCTATTTTTTTTTTTGTTCCATCATCTTTGAAATGCAAGACAAAGGTCGCAACATAATATTGCAGTTTAGGCGCAATTTAGATTTTGGCCACTAGATGGAAGCAGTGTGTGTGCAAAGTTTCAGATTGATCCAGTGAAACATTGCCATACTGGACTATTTTGTATCAAGTCTGCCCAAATGTTCTGAATTGGTCAATTGATACATTTTCAAGTACATAACTATAGAGAACATACAAAAATGATATGGTAAAGTATGAAAAATGTATGCACTCAGTAATTGTAAGTCGCTCTGGATAAGAGCGTCTGCTAAATGACTACAATGTAAAATGTAAATGTATGACCCCAAGAACACCATCCCCACCGTCAAACATGGAGGTGGAAACATTATGCTTTGGGGGAGTATTTCTGCTAAGTGGACAGGACAACTTCACCGCATCAAAGGGACGATGGACGGGGCCATGTACCGTCAAATCTTGGGTGAGAACCTCCTTCCCTCAGCCAGAGCATTGAAAATGGGTCGTGGATGGGTATTCCAGCATGACAATGACCCAAAACACACGGCCAAGTCAACAAAGGAGTGGCTCAAGAAGAAGCACATTAAGGTCCTGATGTGGCCTAGCCAGTCTCCAGACCTTAATCCCATAGAAAATCTGTGGAGGGAGCTGAAGATTTGAGTTGACAAACGTCAGCCTCGAAACCTTAATGACTTGGAGAAGACCTGCAAAGAGGAGTGGGACAAAATTCCTCCTGAGATGTGTGCAAACATGGTGGCCAACTACAAGAAATGTCTGACCTCTGTGATTGCCAACAAGGGTTTTGCCACCAAGTACTAAGTAATGTTTAGCAGAGGGGTCAAATACAATTTATAAAAATTTTGACATGCGTTTTTCTGGATTTTGTTGTTGTTATTCTGTCTCTCAATGCTCAAATAAACCTACCATTAAATGTATTTACTGATCATTTCTTTGTCAGTGGGCAAACGTACAAAATCAGCAGGGGATCAAATACTTTTTTCCCTCACTGTTGGACACACCTACTCAATCAAGGGATTTTCTTTATTTTTGTTACTATTTTCTACATTGTAGAATAATAGTGAAGACATCAAAACTATGAAATAACACATATGGAATCATGTAGTGACCAAAAAAAGTGTTAAACAAATGAAAATATATTTTATATTTGAGGTTCTTCAAATACCTACACTTTGCCTTCATGACAGCTTTGCACACTCTTGGCATTCTCTCAACCAGCTTCACCTGGAATGCTTTTCCAACAGTCTTGAAGGAGTTCCCACATATGCTGAGCACTTGTTGGCTGCTTTTCCTTCACTCTGCAGTCCGACTTATCCCAAAACATCTAAATTGGATTCAGGTCGGGGGATTGTGGAGGCCAGGTCTTCTGATGCAGCACTCCATCACTCTTTTTCTTGGTAAAATAGCCCTTACACAGCCTGGAGGTGTGTTGGGTCATTGTCATGTTGAAAAACAAATAATAGTCCCACTAAGCCCAAACCAGATGGGATGGCGTATCGCTGCAAAATGCTGTGTTAGCCATGCTGGTTAAGTGTGCCTTGAATTCTAAATAAATCACAGACAGTGTCACCAGCAAAGCACCCCCACACCATAACACCTCCTCCTCCATGCTTTAAGGTGGGAAATACACATGCGGAGATCATCCGTTCACCCACACCGCGTCTCACAAAGTCACGGCGGTTGGAACCAAAAATCTCCAATTTGGACTCCAGACCTGCAATTTCTGCAATTTCTGAGGCTGGTAACTTTAATTAACGTATCCTCTGTAGCAGAGGTAACTCTGGGTATTCCATTCCTGTGGCGGTCCTCATGAGTCCCAGTTTCATCATAGCGCTTGATGGTTTTTGCTACTGCACTTTTCCGGATTGACTGACCTTCATGTCTTAAAGTAATGATGGACTGTTGTTTCTCTTTGCTTATTTGAGCTGTTCTTACCATAATATGGACTTGGTATTTTACTAAATAGAGCTTTCTTTTGTATACCTCTCCTACCTTGTCACAACACAACTGATTGGCTCAAACGCATTAAGAAGGAAAGAAAATCCATAAATTAACTTTTAAGAAGACACACCTGTTAATTGAAATGCATTCCAGGTGACTACCTCATGAAGTTGGTTGAGAGAATGCCAAGAATGTGCAAAGCTGTCACCAAGGCAAAGGGTGGCTATTTGAAGAATCTCAAATATAAAATAGTAAAAATTATGAAAAACCTTGGAATGAGTAGGTGTGTCCAAACCTTTGACTGGTACTGTATATATATACTTTTCCTCGTTAAATTGCTGCAAAGAAACCACTATAAAAATATATATATATATATATATATATATATATATATATATATATATATATATATATATATATATATATATATATATATATATATATATATACACACACAGCTGTGGAAAAAAAGAGACCACTGCAAATGTTTCTTAAATCAGCATCTCTACATGCATGACAGCCATTCCATTCCAGTGTCTGTTGAATTCCAACACAGGCACACCTCATTCTACTGAATTATGTCCTGATTAGGTGATCACGTGAACCAAATCTTATTTAACGAGGAAAAGTATAAAAACCACTGCTGTGGTCATCACTATCCTCTTGCAATAGGACAAGCTGGATGGCAAAAACAGTGCTAATAGTACCTCAAAAGTAATATTAATCAAAAAATAACTATAGACCATGCTAAAAGAGTTGAAAAGGAAAGTTTTGAGTGAGGAAAAGAAGGGTTCAATTCTGGCTTTGCTGGCAGAGGGATACAGTGAGCGTCAGGTTGCTTCCATCCTTAAAATTTCAAAGACGGCAGTTCATAAGAACAAGGTCAAGCAGCAGACATTGGGGACAACAAAGCTACAGACCGGCAGAGGGCGAAAACTACTCTCTACTGACCGGGATGACCGCAAACTCATTCAAAGGTCACTAAACAACCGTAGGATGACACCAAGTGACCTACAAAAAGAATGGCAAGCGGCAGCTGGGGTGAAGTGCACGGCGAGGACGGTTCGAAACAGGCTCCTAGGGGCAGGGCTCAAGTCATGCAAAGCTAGAAAAAAGCCCTTCATCAATGAGAAGCAAAGAAGAGCCAAGCTGAGGTTTGCAAAAGACCATAAGGATTGGACCGTAGAGGACTGGAGTATGGTAATCATCTCTGATGAGTCCAATTTTCAGCTTTGCCCAACACCTGGTCGTCTAATGGTTAGACTGAGACCTGGAGAGGCCTACAAGCCACAGTGTCTCACACCCACTGTGAAATTTGGTGGAGGATCGGTGATGATCTGGGGGTGCTTCAGCAAGGCTGGAATCGGGCAGATTTGTCTTTGTGAAGGACGCATGAATCAAGCCACGTACAAGGTTGTCCTGAAATAAAACTTGCTTCCTTTTGCTCTGACATTGTTCCCCAACTCTGAGGATTGGTTTTTCCAGCAGGACAATGCGCCATGCCACACAGCCAGGTCAATCAAGGTGTGGATGGAGGACCACCAGATCAGGACCCTGTCATGGCCAGCCCAATCTCCAGACCTGAACACCATTGAAAACTTCTGGAACATGATCAAGAGGAAGATGGATGGTCACAAGCCATCAAACAAAGCCGAGCTGCTTGAATTTTTGTCACCCAACATCAATGTGAAAGACTGGTGGAGAGCATGCCAAGACGCATGAAAGCTGTGATTGAAAATCAGGGTTATTCCACCAAATATTGATTTCTGAACTCTTCCTAAGTTAAAACATTAGTATTGTGTTGTTTAAAAATTAACATGAACTTATTTTCTTTGCATTATTTGAGGTCTGACAACACTGCATATTTTTTGTTATTTTGACCAGTTGTCATTTTCTGCAAATAAATGCTCTAAATGACAATATTTCTATTTGGAATTTGGGAGAAATGTTGTCAGTAGTTTATAGAATAAAACAAAAATGTCATTTTTACCCAACCACATACCTATAAAGAGTAAAACCAGAGAAACTGCTAATTTTGCAGTGGTCTCTTACTTTTTTCCAGAGCTGTGTATATATATATATATATATATATATATATATATATATATATATATATATATATTGTTGTTTTTTTTACTCTGATTTTTCAGGGGGTGCTGCAGCAGCCTCAGCACCCCTACTTCCTGCGGCTATGAAACAGTGTACTAATTAATAAACGCAAGGCGGCATATATGCTTTAGTGATGGTTGATAGCAAAGACTACCATCTGAACTGACTCAGGCGGAATATTATAACATTCTACCAAGTAGAAAAATAACTAATTGATGGTGTTTAAATCAAATAAAATTGTATTTGCCACATGCGCCGAATACAACAGGTGTAAAGCTTAAAGTGAAATGCTTACTTACAAGCCACTAACCAACAGTGCAGTTAAGAAAAATAAGTGTTATAATTAAAATAAAGAGCAGCAGTAAAATAAAATAACAGTAGGGAGGCTGTATAAAGGGGGTACCGGTACAGAGTCAATGTGCGGGGGCACCGGTTAGTCGAGGTAATTGAGGTGATATGTACATGTTGGTAGAGTTAAAGTGACTATGCATAGATAATAAACAGAGAGTAGCAGCAGCGTAAAAGAGGGGGTGGGGTGGGGACAATGCAAATAGTCCGGGAAGCCATGACAAGCTGTTCAGGAGTCTCATGGCTTGGGAGTAGAAGCTGTTAAGAAGCTCTGGTACCGCTCTGGTACCGCTTGCCGTACGGTAGCAGAGAGAACAGTCTATGACTAGGGTGTCTGGAGTCTTTGACAATTTTTAGGGCCTTCCTCTGACACCGCCTGGTATAGAGGTCCTGGATGGCAGGAAGCTTGGCCCCAGCGATGTACTGGGCCGTACGCACTACCCTCTGTAGTGCCTTGCTGTCGGAGGCCAATCAGTTGCCATACCAGGCAGTGATGCAACCAGTCAGGATGCTCTCAACGGTGCAGCTGTAGAACGTTTTGAGGATCTGAGGACCCATGACAAATCTTTTCAGTCTCCTTAGGAGGAATAGGCTTTGTCGTGCCCTCTTCACGACTGTCTTGGTGTGTTTGGACCATGATAGTTTGCTGGTGATGTGGACACCTAGGAACTTGAAGCTCTCAACCTGTTCCACTACAGCCCCGTCAATGAGAATGGGGGAGTGCTCAGTCCTCTTTTTTTTAGTCCACAATCATCTCCTTTGTCTTGATCACGTTGAGGGAGAGGTTGATATCCTGGCACCACATGGCCAGGTCTCTGACCTCCTCCCTATAGGCTGTCTCATCGTTGTCGGTGTTCAGGCCTAGCACTGTTGTGTCGTCGGCAAACTTAATGATGTTGTTGGAGTCGTGCCTGGCCATGCAGTCATGGGTGAACAGGGAGATGGGGGGGACTGAGCACGCACCCCTGAGGGGCCCCTGTGTTGAGGATCAGCGAGGCAGATGTGTTGTTACCTATCCTTACCACCTGGGGGCGGCCCGCCAGGAAGTCCAGGTTCCAGTTGCAGAGGGAGGTGTTTAGTCCCAGGGTCCTTAGCTTAGTGATGAGCTTTGAGGGCACTATGGTGTTGAACGCTGAGCTATAGTCAATGAATAGCATTCTCACATAGGTGTTCCTCTTGTCCAGGTCGGAAAGGGCAGTGTGGAATGCAATAGAGATCGCATCATCTGTGGATCTGTTGGGGCGGTATGCAAATTGGGGTGGGTCTAGGGTTTCTGGGATAATGGTGTTGATGTGAGCCATGACCAGCCTTTCAAAGCACTTCATGGCTACAGACGTGAGTGCAACGGGCCGGTAGTCATCTTAGTGTTCTTGGGCACAGGAACTATGGTGGTCTGCTTGAAACATGTTGGTATTACAGACTCAGTCAGGGACATGTTGAAAATGTCAGTGAAGACACTTGCCAGTTGGTCAGCGCATGCTCGGAGTACACATCCTGGTAATTTAGCTCGTCTGGTAGGCTCGTGTCACTGGGCAGCTTGCAGCTGTGCTTCCCTTTGTAGTCTGTAATAGCTTGCAAGCCCTGCCACATCCGATGAGCGTCGGAGCCGGTTTAGTATGATTCAATCTTAGTCCTGTATTGACGCTTTGCCTGTTTGATGGTTCGTTGGAGGGCATAGCAGGATTTCTTATAAGCGTCCGGGTTAGAGTCCCGCTCCTTGAAAGCGGCAGCTCTAACCTTTAGCTCAGTGCAGATGTTGCCTGTAATCCATGGCTTCTGGTTGGGGTATGTACATACGGTCACTGTGGGGACGACGTCATCGATGCACTTATTGATGAAGCCAGTGACTGATGTGGTGTACCCCTCAATGCCATCGGAGGAATCCCGGAACATATTCCAGTCTGTGCTAGCAAAACAGTCCTGTAGCTTAGCATCTGCGTCATCTGACCAATTCCTTATTAACCGAGTCACTGGTGCTTCCTGCTTTAGTTTTTGCTTATAAGCAGGAATCAGGAGGATAGAATTATAGTCATATTTGCCAAATGGAGGGCGTGGGAGAGCTTTGTACGCGTCTCTGTGTGTTGAGTAAAGGTGGTCTAGAGTTTTTTTCCTCTGGTTGCACATTTAACATGCTGGTAGAAATTAGGTAGAACGGATTTAAGTTTCCCTGCATTATAGTCCCCGGCCACTATAATAATAATATAATATGCCATTTAGCAGACGCTTTTATCCAAAGCGACTTACAGTCATGCGTGCATACATTTTTTTGTGTACGTGTGGTCCCGGGGATCGAACCCACTACCTTGGCGTTACAAGCGCCGTGCTCTACCAGCTGAGCTACAGAGCGCTGCCTCTGGATGAGCGTTTTCCTGTTTGCCTTATACAGCTCATTGGGTGCAATCTTTGTGCCAGCATCGGTTTGTGGTGGTAAATAGACAGCTACGAAAAATATAGATGAAAACTATCTTGGTAAATAGTGTGGTCTACAGCTTATCATGAGATACTCTACCTCAGGCGAGCAAAACCTCGAGCCTTCCTTAATATTAGATTTTGTGCACCAGCTGTTGTTTACAAATATACACAGACCACCACCCCTTGTCTTACCGGAGTCAGCCATTCTATCCTACCGATGTAGCGTATATCCCGCCAGCTGTATGTTATCCATGTCGTCGTTCAGCCACAACTCGGTGAAACACAAGATATTACAGTTTTTAATGTCCCGTTGGTAGGATATCCTTGATCATAGGTCGTCCATTTTGTTTTCCAATGATTGTACGTTGGCTAATAGGACTGATGGAAAGGGCAGATTACTCGCTCGCCGTCGGATCCTTACAAGGCACCCCGACCTACGTACACGATATCTCCGTCTCTTTCTCATGCGAATGACGGGGATTTGGGCCTTGTCGGGTGTCTGCAGAATATTCTTTGCTCTTTTTGGTGATAAGAGACGGTGGCAGAAACATTATGTACAGAATAAATAACAAATAACGCGAAAAAACACACATAATAGCACAGTTGGTTAGGGGGCCGTAAAACGGGCAAATCTGATTGGTGTTATTCCTTGGAAAATACCCTGTTCTGGTAACACACCATAAAAAAACAAAAGTGATTTAAAAAACTTTCCTAAAATATCTTAAAGAGCCTGTGTCTCTGGGCTCTAAGAGGAAGTGGTGTAGTTCTGCTGACCAGAGGAGAGACACAGTGAGTGGTCTGGTCAAGGTCAGTAGCAGCAGGTAGTGCACGGGTGCATCAAAAATGGCACCCTATTCCCTATATCAGGGTTGCCCAAAACTGTCCCTGGAGAGCAACCCTCCTGTAGGTTTTCGCTCCAACCCCAGGTGTTACTAACCTGATTCATTTTATCAACCTGCTAATTATTAGAATCAGGTGTGCTAGATTAGGGTTGGAGCAAAAACCTACAGGACGGTAGCTCCCCAGGAACAGGGTTGGGCAGTCCTGCCCTATATAGTGCACTGGTCAAAAGTAGTACACTATATTTTAGACAGAGTGAGTTGTCTGGCGGATGCCAGTAGCAGTAGGTATAGTGAGTAGACCCAGAACAAAGCAGGGCTCAGATATTGATCAGGTCTGACTGCTGACCTGATCTCTGGGGAGAGATAGGACTAATGATCTGAGGTGGTCAGCCTCATTGTCTAGTGTGTTTTTTTTCTCTCCCTCTCTCTCTCCCTCTCTCCCTCTCTCTCTCTCTCTCTCTCTCTCTCCCTCCCTCCCTCTCTCTCTCCCTCTCCCTCTCTCTCCCTCTCCCTCTCTCTCTCCCTCCCTCTCTCTCTCCCTCTCTCTCCCTCTCTCCCTCCCTCTCTCTCTCCCTCCCTCTCTCTCTCCCTCCCTCTCTCTCACCCTCTCTCCCTCTCGCTCTCCCTCCCTCCCTCCCTCCCGTAAAGACCAGCTCCCACCGGCCTCGGAGTCTTTCACTCAGCCAATTAGCAGTTATTGACAAGGCCATGGCGCGTCATCATGTTGGAAGGCCCAGGAGACAGCCAGCCACCACAGTTACTACATTATGAAAGGAAGCTAGGGGCTAACCTTTATGTTCATATTCTTATCTTTTATTATTTATTATTGTTGTTGCATCGGCATGTACATACGACTAATTAAACTTGAAACTTGAAACTAAGGGTGAGGCCAGGGCAAAAAAGCACCAGCTCAGCCACTACTGAAGTGCCCAGCCTACTCAGAGAGTTCAGAGGAGCCAGCCAGAAGAGCAGGGAGGGACATTATTGACGGCATGTTTGCCTCGGCGAAGTCTTGCGGCCAGGGAAGAGGTGTCTCAACACACACGGCAGACAGCTATGTAAATACAGCCCACTCGCTTCAAAAAATGCCAAGACCACAGGGGGTAAAATATGCCCTGAATTTCAAGGATGAATGCTGCAAATGAGGAAGAAAAAAGCCTCACATTCGTCAATCGTGTGGTGGTGTTATTCTAAGGGATCCGAACGCAGGTTTAAATCTACTCCGACACCTCAGGGCAACACAAATTGGCTCCATTCATTCATGTTGGGCCTTTTAGAATGAAAAGGGTCTCTGTTTCTCCTAACTGGCTGATTGAGCCATCCACCTAACAGTGAGGATTCCCTGAGCCATCAAAACTGGATTGAGACAGCATTTATGAGGCCAGCTCTTCTTACTCATCTCCTCTTCATATCTCTCTGTGTCGTGTGTCCATGTCTGTGTGTCCCTGTCTGTGTGTCCCTGTCTGTGTGTCCCTGTCTGTGTGTGTGTGTGTTTGTGTGTACCTCTCTCTCTCTCTGTCTGTCTCTGTCTTTGTCTCTGTCTCTGTCTCTTATCATCCACAGCAGTGTAGTGGAGTTGCTGTTTACCCGGCTGTGGCCCAGAGTTGAGCGGGCCCAGAGCGGTGCCAGCGGGCTGGGCTGACGGACAGGTAGAGATAGCGACCATGAAGTGGCGCCACCGCTGCTTTTAATCACCAGCCTGCGAGGCTCCTCTCCGGCTGGGCTGGCATGACCCTGAGCTCCATCCCTTCCTCCCTCCACAGCAACATGCATTTTTAATCACACCGGTCATCCAATATAGAGAGAGCAGCCGCTGTCAATCACACAACATCTAAACCCTCTAACCCCATACTCTAGAAGGTTGTGGAACCTAGCTAGGTCCCTGAATACACAGACTCATTTGCAGATCTAAAGGTGCCCGTGATTTATCATACGCCCCTGCCTCGCTCCCTCCCTCTCTCCGTATTTATCTTTGCGACTTCTCTTTCATCTCCTCCATTTCTCTCCCACTCTCTTTGTCTCTGTCTTCTTCACTTTCTTCCTATCCCTTTCTCTTTCTCTGCCCGTCACTCACTCCTTCTGGTTGTTGACGTTTGGGGTAGTATCTACTATGTAAACTAGACCCTGATAGTGTAGTTTGTATTGGAGCAGGGCGGAGAGCAGCAGCTCCCTCCATAAGCCATGATCTTAACGCACCACTGGAGATGGCCAACAGAGCTAACAGTGTGTGTGTGTGTGTCTCTCTTCTGTTGTGTGGCTGTAGTGTAGCGTAGCATAAAGCATCCCCGGGTCAGATCGCCCCCCCCCTTGATCACTTCCTCTCTGTCCAGCCATCCCCTGGCGAGCTGAGTGGACGCACAGTGTTGCGAAACAGAACGGGTGCAAAGCGGAGGAAGCAGAGGAATGAAAGGTGGCACTCCGTGAGCCGTAGCAGCATGCAGGAAACGCCCAGGGGCAGAGTGGAGTGGAGCAATGGGTAGAAGTACAAGACAACAAATGATGTGCATATTGTATTGACCTCGGTGTGTGAGCGCGTTAGGGTTGGTACTGCTCGGCTGGCAGGAGCAATGGGGGTGAGGGAGAGACAGACGAGGTGGGGCGGGCGGGGATATTTTGGACATCACTAATTGGAGCTAAATGTTAGAGAGCACTGAGACTAAATCATTATGCCCTCTGTCTTGACCATTATGCCTTCTCGCAGAACGGAGTCACACTAAACCCAGCGCCGATGCCCGCTGCCCGACCCGTCACACCAACTTGACTCTAGAAAGGACTATTAGAACTAATTTGAGAAAATATCCTACCCGCTCAGCCCTGAGCATTGGGGGAATGTCTACGTCCCAAATGGCACCCTATTCCCTTTAGTGCACTACTGTTGACCATAGGGCTCAGGTCAAAAGTAGTGCACTAAGGAGGAAATAGGGTGCCATTTGGGAAGCAGCCAATTTAGCGTAGAATAGAGGAGACAGAAGAAGAAGAGGCAAACTCCTCATCCCTCTGCCATCTCCAGCCTCTACAATCTTTCACATATTAACCTAAAGTGCTTGGTGCTCTTTGTACTTGTTATTGAGTTAGGAGGAGTTTGGAGGCTGGCTAATTGGCTTCACTTGAATGAGTTGAGTGGAGTTGGTTGAGCTGTTAGTGTTGTCATGCTGACTTGTCCAGGAGGCAGACACAGAGACACACAGTGACAAAGACTTGATTCAATGCACCGTACAGACGGAACAGAATGGATGAAAAGCTGATGGTTTGTGTGATAAGGGATCTGAGACCAGAGCACTACTCAGATGGAGTGATGTCTGATCTCCACTGAGGGTTTTAAGAGGGAACAGGAAAGTAATGGAGGATGGCTGAAAGGGTCCTACTCTCAGCATGTGTCACCAATAACAGGGTGAAGACAATCTCCCATAGAGAATAAACAGTAGGAATCAGCAGGCTTCAACTCTGGCACCGGTCTAATGGAGCTTGGTGCACACACACGTACAAATAGTACATATATACACACACACAACACACACAGTGTATAACACTTACATCCAGCCAGGAGGTATTGGTAATACTGCACCAGGTCAGAGGCCAGCACCAGGGGGTGGTTGGAGAGGAAAGGAGGCTGCAGCTCATTCCACAGAGGAGTCCTGTAACAACCAAACACAACATAGGAGAGAAACACACAACTCAATTACAGAGAACATCTCAGGATCTGTCCCAAAAGGCACCCTATTCCCAATGTAGTGCACTAGTGTATAAATAACACACCTTACTGTATAAATCACACGCATTACTGTATAAATCACACACAATACTGTATAACTGTACAATATATTACTGTATGTAAATCTTCATAACATGAACCACAGCTTAGCAGAGTGGGAAAAACTGAGTGTCTGTGGAAGGGTCAGTTACCTGGCCAGGCTCCAGCAGGCCCGTGGACATGTGTTGAGCTCCAGTGGTGTGTCATCGCTAATCTTCTGGGCTGTGCTGATTGGCCGAGGCTCCAGGACGTGCTCCACCAGGGTGCCATAGCAACTGAGGATGTAGAGGGACTCCACCACTGAACGGCTGGACTGGTCTGAGGAACAGGAGAGGTCAACAGGTCAACGTTACAAAGTAAGAGGAGCATGTTGTTGTGCTGGGTTTCTGTACAGCACTTCGAGATATTAGCTGATGTAAGAAGGGCTATATAAAATAAAATTGAAAAAATTGATTGACTTAGCTAAGTGTTTTGTCTACTACGCCCATCGTCTCACTGAGTGGGTTTGTACATCCCTGACCTTAATGTTGCGTCTACACAGGGGTCTAAGAGGGGTCAACACCCAGAGCCAAGTTTCCAAGTATTCATGGTATTTACAATTCTCCCACAGATTTTGAACTTTTACATTTTGCCAAATTAAAATGAAATTAAACTGTTTTAGTGTGATGGTGGCTTTGGGGGTCACAGCTAGGATACTAATGCACTAGTGGGATCTAATGATGAACATAACGCTACAAAGCCTTTACGACCCTTCCTCACCTTTCTCTCTCTTCATGTTGGGGTTGGTCATGTACCAGGAGCGTGAGGCAGCAAAGACAGCAGCCACACAGAACTCTCCTCCACTGGACTTACTGGGAGAGATCTGAGGGGGAGGCTTGGCTTTGCTGCAGGAGACAGAGAGAAGGAGGGGGGTGAGTTGGTAGGAGAACCCAGCCAAGGGGACACAGACACAGGGTGCTCCTCTTGGAGAAAATAAAGTCTGGCGGTTTGAGTTGTTAGATGAACTAAAGCTGAAGGAGAGAGAATTGTTGCCAAATGTTGTTGAGAGAATGATGCCCAATCTGGTTTGAGATTAAGTTCAAACACTGCCACATCTGTGAACAAAGAACAAGCCAAGCTTTTAACACAATTACATTACATGCAATTTAGCTAAATAAAGAGATGAGCATGACTTAAAATGGTAGTACAATGGTAGCAAAAAAATAGAAGTGAAAAATCATATTTGCTCTGAATTGTTTCACTGTGCCCGTGTCTGGACAAATGATTTATGTATTGGTCTCTATTATTCAGCAAATTAAAAACAGTCGTAAAATTGACTCCAACATCATTAGACATAATACAGGATATTTCCTCCCTCATTCAATACAGGGTTCCTGCAGTCTGAACGGGATAACGTGTCTGTGAGTCTGTATTCCCATGCCTGTAAATCAGGACTGCAGCTCTGTAGAGGATGTCTATGGTATTTTAAAGCCTGTGTTGCTAGTTGATTACATCCTTCCTTTTCTCATGAAGCACGCCATGTACACTCAAACCACTACAGACTGACCATGGACTGTACTGAGGACCATGTGTGTGTGTGTGTGTGTGTCCACACACGCTAATATGCACACGCCAGAACACACACACAAACACACTAATAGAAATTAGTTTCAGCAAATACCTGAGGATGCCATAATGGTTATCACTTGCTTGAACATGTGTCTCAAATGCTGCTAGTCTTAAAGCTGCTTCTCCTGGTCTCACTTTGAGTTAGCCGTTTGAGAGAATTTATTAAGAGTTATTGGACTATTCAGACATGTCAGGACCGTTTGGATGAAAGGGAACACAGGAAAGGAAAGGTTCAGTATTGTGATAGGGCTGCATATGCTAGTGATCAGAGAACAGTAGCGGAGCGGCCTGGTATTATTGTCCAGCCCTATAACCAAGGTGGACAGTAAAACCCCCGGCCTGGTATTAACAGCTGAACCCTGAGAGAGTGGATGGAGGCTGAAGGGCCTGACACAGTCTGACACAGTCTGACACACTAACACAGTCTGACACACTAACACAGGAGAGGTTAACCTCTGATCTAACCAGGAAGACCTCACTAATACATAAACACACTCACGCCAGCTCGTTTGAACACACACAACCAACCGTGCACACACACACACAGTCCAAGATTTTGTAACACGAAAATTATCTCTATAATGAAATGTAATATTCAACAATTCACTTCAAAATAACCAGAAAACATGATTCGATCAATTCTTCAAACATTTTCCATACTATTTCCCAGCTGTTCTGTTGAATCCAGTGTGACGGCATACTGTCCAGTACTTGAACTCTCCTTGGCCTCGCAGCCTCAGCCTGACACACTAACACAGTCTGACACACCAACCCAGCCTGACACACTAACACAGTCTGACACACCAACCCAGCCTGACACACTAACACAGCCTCAGTCTGACACACTAACACAGCCTCAGTCTGACACACTAACACAGCCTCAGTCTGACACACTAATACAGCCTGACACACTAACACAGCCTCCGTCTGACACACTAACACAGCCTGACACACTAACACAGCCTCAGTCTGACACACTAACACAGCCTAAGTCTGACACACCAACCCAGCCTGACACACTAACACAGCCTCAGTCTGACACACTAACACAGCCTCAGTCTGACACACTAAAACAGCCTGACACACTAACAGCCTCAGTCTGACACACTAACACAGCCTGACACACTAACACAGCCTCAGTCTGACACACTAACACAGACTCAGCCTGACACACTAACACAGCCTCAGTCAGACACACTAACACAGCCTCAGTCTGACACACTAACACAGCCTCAGTCTGACACACTAACACTGCCTCAGTCTGACACACTAACACTGCCTCAGTCTGACACACTAACACAGCCTCAGTCTGACACACTAACACAGCCTCAATCTGACACACTAACACAGCCTCAGTCTGACACACTAACACACTAACACAGCCTCAGTCTGACACACTAACACAGCCTGTCTGACACACTAACACAGCCTCAGTCTGACACACTAACACAGTCTCAGCCTGACACACTAACACAGCCTGACACACTAACACAGCCTCAGTCTGACACACTAACACAGCCTGACACACTAACACAGCCTCAGCCTGACACACTAACACAGCCTCAGTCTGACAAACTAACACAGCCTAACAAACTAACACAGCCTGACACACTAACACAGCCTCAGTCTGACACACTAACACAGCCTGACACACTAACACAGCCTCAGCCTGACACACTAACACAGCCTCAGTCTGACACACTAACACAGCCTCAGTCTGACAAACTAACACAGCCTAACACACTAACACAGCCTGACACACTAACACGCCTCAGTCTGACAAACTAACAAAGTCTGACACACTAACACAGCCTGACACACTAACACAGCCTCAGTCTGACAAACTAACACAGCCTGACACACTAACACAGCCTCAGTCTGACAACTAACACAGCCTGTCTGACAACTAACACAGCCTGAAGCATCAACACAGCCTCACCCTGACACACAGCCTCAGTCTGACAAACTAACACAGCCTGACACATCAACACAGCCTCACCCTGACACACAGCCTCAGTCTGACACACTAATAGGTGTTGAATGACCTGTTGCGGGCCTCAACTCTCTCTCCTCCTCTTCCCTTCAAACTGTCAGCAGCTCGTAAATTACTCCCTGGACAAGGGGAGATGTTGATGTCTTTGTTTAGCCTACACCGTGTGAAGGGTGTTTCTGGGTAGAACAGGGGGAGAACGGGGGGAAGACCTCTAGACAACGTTAGTGGCTGTGTATTTATTAGTGTTGGATAAAGGGGGAGGCTGAATAACCAAATATCTACAGTAAGTCATGCTAGCTGAGGAGAGATGGAGAGATAGATAGGACCATGTCAGGATATTGCCTTGGCTAACTCTACGGCCCTCGCTCTCTCCTCCTTGGATCTGTCCATCCATCCGATTGTCTGTCTGTCATCGTGTCCAGGAGATACAGAGCTATGAAAACACAGAGCCTCGGCCGGACGGCCAGGGGTCAGCCAACACAGCACACTGCTTCCTTCTCACTCCGCCTTCCCTCTCTCTCCTTTTCTCTTCCAGTCACTCACGCTCTCTCTCTCTTTTTCTTTTCCAGTCACTCCCGCTCTCTCTCTCCTTTTCTCTTCCAGTCACTCCCGCTCTCTCTCTCCTTTTCTCTTACAGTCACTCTCTCCCTCTGTTTCTCAACCTCGCTAACACAACATCTGTATATCAAAGTATAACTGATATGTTGAAGATGGGAAACTCAACAAATCCTGTTCAATACTCTGGATCTCTCTTTAACAGACTCAATTATATGGGAGCTGGTGAATAGTTTGGGGAGGGAGGCAAAGAGGGTTGGGGTATGTGTTAGTCATAACCTCACCCACCGTGATTTGTGTGTGTGTGTGTGTGTGTGTGTGTGCGGGCGTGCGATGTGTATTTGACAGCTAGTGGTGAGAGTGACGTGGAGTCTGTCGGGCTCTTCTTTAGTGAGGTTGACCACCATCTCTCCAACGTTCTGGTTCTTCTTCTCTTTCTTACTGGGAAAAAATTGAAATCCTCAAAGCTTGTGGTCAACCGGTTTCAATATCCTCAGGGAACACAAATCCTAGTCCATAGTGGCTTGACTTTGGTTTTGGGGTGAAATCTCATGCTGACGCATTTGCCACACGGCGCTGTGTGTGGTGTGAAGAAAGGTATTTTATAGCCCCGCTATTCACCGTTGTCTTTGGGCGGAGGCAGACTTGAATAATACATCAAAGAATAACATTGTTTAAAAAGGACATGTTTTCATGAATCGAGGGGAAAGGCCCAATGACAAATGAAGAGTGTAAACGGCTCTTATGGCGCTGAGAAGAGAAGAAAAGACTGCTGCAAGGGGCTATGCTGCAGGGCTGGCCTGGGTACTAACACACACACGCGTATGTATGCCCAAACGCACGCACGTGCACACACACGTGCACACACACACACAAACACACCACCGACTGTGATAAGTTCTCCTTGTGGTGTCTCCATACTGATCAGCTAGAGCGGCTGCTCTCTCTTTGAAGAATCCTTGGTTACCACTGTCTGCCAATGGGAGTGGGATCACAGCTCGGTTCTCTGAGTAGAAATGACCACAAACGTTTATTCATCTGCGCTTCAAATCATTATTTTCCTCTTGGTCTCACATGAAGTGGCTTGAAAGTGTTGAGGTTTTTACCCTGCGACAGAGGCCAGACTAAAACAGACAGATAGACCGACCAGGCCCTACTCTGGACTCCATATGGTACAGAGGAACCGGTCAGGAAAGAGAAAAAAAAGAAAAATATAACCTAATATCAATAAATGATGAAAAATAAATACACCGAGAGGGATGGGGGAGAGAGGGGAGATGGATGTCACTAAACCGAAGCCAAATCCCTGATTTTTTCTCTCCTTCACTCTCTCCACAAGATGTTTTTTTGTGGTATTGGGAACAGACTTCATTTTCTCTGCAACTTTAATTCACTAAAAAGACTACTCGCATGTCATTTCCACTTTTAATTTAAGCTAATAGCTTTTCCTCAGGGGCATAATTCAATCTGCGACGTACACCATCAAAGTCCTTTCTTATTACAGGGCTGAGGCGAACATGAGGCGCCATCAAGGGGTGGGAGAGGGCCGGGAGGGGGGCAGGGCGAGAGGGGGGCAAGAGCGGCGGCCGACAGCCTCCATTTATTTTCAGGGCCCTCGCCGTAAACAAATACGATAGAGCCTCACTTCTGTAAGTTCGTCCAGCGACAAAGAGCAGCGGGGGCCTGTAGGGTAGAGCAGACCAGAGGTTACATCCAAAATGGCACCATATTCCCAATACACTTTTATCAGGGCCCATAGGGTTCTGGTCAAAGGTAGGGCACTACATAGGGTGAATAGGGTGTCATTTGGGACACACACAGTGTAACGCTAAACGGGGGTGAACATTAAGACTGAGAGGAGAGAGAAGAAAGAAGAGAGAGAGAAAGAGAAAGAGAAAGAGAAGAGAGAGAGAGAGAGAGAGAGAGAGAGAGAGAGAGAGAGAGAGAGAGAGAGAGAGAGAGAGAGAGAGAGAGAGAGAGAGAGAGAGAGAGAGAGAGAGAGAGAGAGAGAGAGAGAGAGAGAGAGAGAGGGGGAGAGGAGAGAGGGGAGAAGAGGAGAGGAGAAAGAGAAGCCATGTGGAGGACACATCCCTCAACGTCACATTTATTATTTTACAGCAGCCTTCCAAAACAGAGGTGGCCTTGGGGCAGGAGGCTGGAGCTACAGACAGACGGCTGTAATGATGAGGCCATTTGGAAGCCGAGCAGACTGAGTGGAGCAGACTGACTTAAACTGACTAAACAAATGCCGTTTTAGAATCTCAGGGAAGGAATTAGAGGTGGTGTCCCAAATGACACCCTATTCTCTACCTAGTGCACTACTTTTGACCAGGGCCCATGGAGGTCTGCTCAAAAGTAGTGCACTATATAGGGAATAGGGTATAATTTGGGACACCACCTCTAATTCCTTCCCTGAGATGACAAAACTGCATTTTTAACAAGTAGTGCACTATGTAGAGAATAGGGTGTCATTTGGGACGCACTCAGAGAATCAGAGACTTCAACCCCCTTTCCTCGCTCTATGTCTAATGTTCCTCCTCATCACACTACTACTGAGAGAGGGATTTATTTTGGGATGGTTGCCACACCCCAGAATAGCCCTAGATGGAGGTTCCATGTCGTGTTAGCACTGAGGCTATATTTAACAGCTAGTCTAGTGTGATTGGACAATGGTGGTCAGAGAGGTTACTCGCCACACTCTTCCATCCTGAGCTGTTAAAAAAAGGAGGGATACGGAGAAGGGGAATGAGGGAACATTAGGGTTCAGAGAAGAGGTTATTCAGGGAAGAGGAATACTTGCTACTGTACGTGTCATTGTGTGTGTCCCAAATGGCACCCCATTCCCTATATATACACTATTTTTGACAAGTATAATGCACTATATTATAGGGGATAGGGTGCCATTTGAGATGCAGCCATTATGGGAGAGGAAAAGAGACCTTGTTAAATTTCCAGGTCCTCATCTCAACATCCTCTCTAGCCCATCCAAACAACACACTTACTGTTCATAAAACACAATTGGAATTATGAAGTTTGACAAATTATCTGTTATGCCCTCAGTCCGGGGACATATGCAGTTACAGAAACAATACTGCGTTAACTAGCTAGCTTGAGTTGGAGCCAAAGGCAGAGCAAAAGGCAGGCAGTTACTGTTACTGTGGGGGGGGGGTTACATCATGCTAACAAATGCTAATGATGTACCTTTGAAAAGCATACCGCTCTCTGAAATCACTAAGAGCCTAACTGGGATGGGAGGAGGGAGGGGGTGAGCGAGGGGAGAAAAAAGCTTCAATTAAAAACTATGAGTGAGTAACTAGCCACAACTAAAGAGGAAACCCAAGACTTGGGGAAGGTACCACATGCTATTCATTTCCTAAAATGAATGGAGGGAGTCGGCAGTCAGGGAGGAACGAGAGGGGAGTGAGAGAGTGAGAGGAGGAGGAAAAGTTCACTGCACCGCCGTTGAGCCCAGCCAATCAATCATCTGTCCATAAGTGACTCTGTCATAATGGGGCTTCTTTTTAAAAGCTTGTAAGCATCTGATTTCACAAGACAGCGTTGACAGAAAGACTGGACTTTCTGCCCTCCTGAGTATTTAACAGAGGTGCACTGTTAGAAAACTCATTGCTAACTTAGAGAAATGTAATGTCCTCTATCGTTCGCAGTAGATTTAGGCCAAACTGAGGTGTGTGGACAAAAACGTCATATTAAACATATAGGCCTGCACGCGGCT